>NC_134181.1:361877-506807 GCF_964188355.1 Buteo buteo | reverse complement strand
CGTTTTTTTTTTCTCTTTTTGTTTTGCCAGCTAGGTTTAAGGGGGTTACAAAAAGCCAGTTTCTGCCAAGTAATGCGTTCACAAAGGGAACATTGATTCACATCAGTGTCGCTTGAATTACCCTTAAAGGTTTGCCAAGGAGTTGTTCTTATATTAACCTTCTGTTCATCAAAGACGAAATAAATAAATAAGTCATAAAATCAGCTTCACTGCCCGCACTGGAGTTGGATGCAAAACAGGAATTTCTTCTGTTAGGAATTTGTGCTCCAGGTGCTGCTGCTCAGCCCCTCTCCCCCATGCTTCAGGCCCTTTCCCTCCTGCTAAGCTGCTTCCTCTCCTCTCCCTCCCCGCCCGGCTGCTCCCTCTTCCCCGGGGCGGCAGGACAGGCTCTAGGGCTGCCCCGCGGCACCTCCGGGGCCTCTTGGGCGGCACAGGGTGGGAATTGACACCGGCGCAGGGATTAGTCCTGAGCCGCTGCCGCTCCGCTTCCACCGCCCGGTTGCCTGCGAGCCCTGGCCCTGGGGACAGGCAGGCGAGCAGCGGGACGGGACGGGGGCTGCAGCCCTGACGGGGCCCGGCCAGCACCGGGGGCGAGGGTCCAGCCTGGCGGGTTAGAGCCTGGGCTCTGTGGAGCCCTCAGCCTGCCGGGACTTTGCTTTTCCAGCGGCAGCGTCCTCGTAGCTGCCTTGGCCGCTCGGGTGCCGGGACGGCGTGCTCGGCCCCAGGACGCCGGCGTGATGTGCGAGGGCAGTAGTTGCTCTGTTCTGAACTTGGACAAACGTTGATGGTTTCAGGGGAGGGGGATTCCTGTAGGGGGTGTTTTCTGAATGATTTTGTATAAAGCGTTGATTTAATCATGGCAAGCTTAACTAGAATGATTTCTGCATGGGAAGATAACCTCCTGATGACCCAGGACGTTCTGCCCCATCTAGTTTTAGCATTCTTCTAATTCGCTGTAAGTCTTGTTTGTTTTTCTGGACTTATTTGGCCACTGGTAATTAATTACGTGTTGTTCTGTTTCCTTCTGGTTAATTCTGAAATTGGAGATATTCTCGTGCCTGTGGTGCTTTGTGCAACAACATCCCACCTTTCTTTCTCCAGGGTGCATCTGCAGTGTCCATCCCAAATTATCCTCTCCCCAAGCGAATGCAGTAAGGGTGTTGCAGTTACCTGTTCCTTTTGGGACGATGGCTGGGGGACGTGAGTCTTGAGTGATTCCTGTTCTCCGCAGCTGGAGCTGTGGGTTTTTTTTGTTAGTGGTGTTAACTCTGACTGAACTTCTGTGTTTTCTCTTGGTCCCTGTTCCAAAACCTGTGAAGGACCATTCAGTGGCATTTCTTCTCTTGAGCAGAGAGTTTCTTTGGCTTTGTTCTGCGTGTCAGGCAGCTGTGCGTGTCACCCTTGTCCATAAAACACAAAGCTCAGATATCAGCCTCACTTGGAAACGTCTCTGCATGAGCTGTCCCCACCTGGCTGTCACAACAGACCGTCTTCCCAGTGTGCAAGCTCATGACAGCCCCCAGGTTCTCTGTGTCATTTCAGATAACCTGAGCCACTCGGCCGCAAGTGGTGCAGAAGCCCATGGCTTCCAGCTTGGCTGTGCGTTCATGCTGGTGACCTCCCTCAGCTCCCGAAGCACTCGCTGGAGCGGTGGAGGAACTCGGCTCCCAGGTGCGCGGTTGTGTCAGACCCCAGTTTCTGCCGAGGGCTGTGCCAGCGCAGTGCCGACGCTGCGGCACGAAGCGCAGGGAGCCTGTGCTCGGAGGCACTGGCTGGCTGAGGGCAGCGCTGGTGCTCGGTGGTGGTGTTACGGCGGTGCTCTGCACCAGCGTGTGAGCCCGTGGGTAACTGAGGTACCACCAACCTCCACAGCGCTGCACACGTGACTTTTATTTCAGTGTCTCTTCAGTGGTGAAGAAGACTGATCATGATAATCCTACTAACTGTTGAGGGCGCGTTTTGTGGCGTACACCAAAAATGGTAGAGCGAGCAGGACCACCACAGGATGTTCTTCCCGCGCGTGTATCTCTGTCTACACATCTGCTTGCATGGTGCAAGCACTGTGGTGAGCCTTGGACCTTGCGCTGCTGATATAACACCCCCAAGCAGCAAACCCCTCGAACCCCTGCATGCCGTCCGGCACGGCTGACAGCAGGGGTTGGCACCTTGCATTCCCTGGAAAAGCTTTTTCCCCGTGGCTGCTGCAAAACCCAAAAGGAGAATCATCTTATTTTTTAATCTTTTTCTCAGATTGTGGGAGAATTGCAGAACGCCGAGGCCCCCTCCCCCTCTGGCGAGGCAGTAGGGATTGGATCAGACGATACAGAGTGAGCATGCTGAGAGTGAATCCATTTTCTCTCCTCCGTCTCCCCAGAATAAATTAGAATTTGCCTGATTTAATAAAATGGCTTCATCTCTCTGCCATCTTTTCTATCTCCCATGCGTTTCATCCCCACCCCCTCTGCAAAATAATAGATCTCGGCTGTATAGCGTCCTGTTATAGGCTGGCAATTTAACATGTAGGGTACGTATGTGAGTGTCTGCATGCACAGCCTGCAAAAGGGTCCGGCCACTGAAAGTGCACAGAATTTGTCCCTGTATCTCAATTTCCTTATTGTCAACTGTGATAGTTATAATTGCTGTCGAGGTCAGTGTAATTTACTGTCCATCTGTCATTAACCTGACCTCACGGGTGGATGTGACTGCCATGCAGATATTGTTTGGGGACTGGGAGTGGTTAGTGATAGAAATTTTACAGCACAAATTTGCCCCAGCCACTTTTCTCTTTAATTGGCATGTATTTGTCTATGCACAGAGTGGAACTGTAGCTCTTTGCCGCAGACCGAGAGGAGGGGTTATTGTTAGAATTTAGATGGTTTTGCTACAGCTGAACCTTTTTCTCTCACTTGAATCTGGTGTTTTAATTTCTGTTTCCTAGGTTGATTTTTTCCTTTCCGTTCTGACACTAATTATGCCAGGCGCATTGGGAGCGGTTGCTGCTGAGAGGTACCCAGCTAAGTGTTAAGAAAGGTTTTAAAAACAGACTGAACTCTTTCTTAATGAGGCTCAATCGTGCTCTCCTCCGGGTGGTTTTGTTTTGCTGATCTGTCAGTTTTTCGAGGATTTAATTGCACTTTTTTCATATTAGTCTTTGAAATGGGGCTAAGCAGCTTTCTGTAAAACAAAATATAAAAAAGGAGAGATGTTACTGGCTTTCCTATTTTCTTTCTTTGCTTTCATCACTCTAGGATCATCATCTGCCACTGACTCCTGGGACCCAACAGTAGTAAAGAACAAAATTTATGAGAGCAGCAAACGAAATGGCAGGCTAGACCGCTATGGCGGCTCCAAAACTGTAAACCCTTGCAGGCAATTTTCCTTGCCTCTCTGCTCCTCAGTCTGGCTCCTGTCGTGTTGCTGCTCATGGTAATCCTAGAAGACCTTCCAAATGTTTATTTTGGAGGAAGAAGTAGGAGGCGAAGGGGAGGGTCGAGGAGCGCTGAAGTGGCTTGTCCAGCGTAGCTCATTTCCTGCAGAAATGACACAAAAATGATTCAGAACCAAGCACTGCTGCGAAGCTCTGGAACAGTCGGAGGCTCCCAGAGCAATGGAGGTTGGCAGGGGCCTCTGGAGGTCACCTCGCCCAGCCCCTGGCTCAAAGCTGGGCCAGCTACAGCAGTTGGCCAGGACCATCTCCACTGGGGTCTGAAGCATCGCCCAAGGATGCAGACTCCTCAGCCTCTGTGGGCCCATTCCCATGTTCCAGCTCTTCAGGAGCTGGGAGTCCAGGGGAAGGGATGCAAAGTAGATGATGTTGGGATGGGAAGAGGCAGGAGAGAGGAGGCGGATGTATCTGTGATGCTATTATCTTTATGGCATAGAAGAACATGTTTGAAGCAATCAGCATGGAATTCTTAATTGCTTCACTTACTTCTGCGCTCCTCGTGGGACAGATTGTACAAATGCAAAAGCTGCCAGGACCCTCATGTTAGCGCACTGTCCCTGCTGTACACACTATTTTTAACTAGCGCTTTGTTTTGCAAAGATGCACAAAGCTGCTGCTTTTTCTCCCAAGGATGCTAATAAACAGCAGAGGCAGTAAGAGCTTTCTGATCCGCCTGACAGTGACTCTGCTTTCTTAGCCTGCAATTCATTTTTCCTTCTCTTTGCATTTACGTTTCCTTTCTTCCACTTTCTCTTCCTTTCTTTTAGCTTTGGTTCTCTTCCTCCATCTTTCTTTTTTTCATGTTTATCCCTTAAATATTTAAGAGTCTCTTTTATTTCTAGTCTCAGCCTAACAAAAATCCCATTTTCCTTTTTTCATTCAGATGTGTGCCTTCCTTCCTCTTTTAGTTTCCAGCACACCTCTCATGAGAGTGTAAAATCCAAGAACCAGATCTTTGAGATTTCAAAATAAAATAAAAGTAAACTCTGCTTTAAAAACACTTTAGCAGGAAAGCCAGGCTAATTGTAAATCAATGAGTCTTAAAATGCAGCATTGATCTCCAGTTAGAAGTTTGAAGGGGAAAGCAGTAATTACTGCACTGAAGGTAGATTTTTTTCTCTTAGTAAGTTCTGGGCAGAAGGAAGGCTCATTAGGGCAGCACTTCGGAATCTGAGTAATTAGTTTAAAAAGTACTTTTGTGGTGTTATTCCCATGGCTAGAAATTATTGGAGTCTTCACAGATTTATAGTTCAGCTCTGATAAGGTTTGATTTATTATTGTGTTTGACGGGGAAGATCCTTCCTACATCATCACCTGGGTGCAGATCTGGAGCAGGGATTAGTCCGGGAAGGACTGCTGTGGGCATGCAGGGCTACCGCGTGCCAGCGGGTCACCCCAGCGTTCCAGTGGAGCTGCCAGCATCTACGGGCATCGCACCCCTCGTGTCCTGCCGGCACTGCTCCTGGGGCTGGTGTGATGGGTGGATAGGATTTGCGCAGCCCAGCGGCACCATGCCTGCAGGGAGCAGCAGCTCCTGCATGTCTTGCGCGTTCACGCAGCTGCGTGCTCAGGTTTTCTTTCTTGACTTGCTGCGTCTCCTCTGTGGCTGCTTGTCAGGCCTCGTCCTTGTGCTTCCCCGCCGCAGTGACAATGTCTCGCGCGGTCCCGTGCCCCCGTCCCCACCGTCCTGCCTGCCTGGCGTGCACCCTGCCTGCGGGCCACGCTGCGGGGAGTGCAGGCAGGGTGCTGAGCTGCACAGGAAGGGAGCGTGGGGATGCCGGCGCCGTGGTGGCAGGGAACCCTGCTAGAGACGTGCTGCGGCACCATGGCCTCGCTCCTGAGGCTGTGAGCTGTCACCCAGCGGTGTCCCCAGAGCTGCGGAGGCTCCAGGACACGCGGAGCAGGGTGGGATGTGCTCAGCTGGCCTGGGAGGGACCGGGAGGTGATGGTGTACTGGAGAACCAGGGAGAGAGAAGAGCCCCCGGCCGTCAGCTACAAGCTCGCCTGCTGCCAAGGCGAGTGCCCACGTAAACCCTCGCAGCGAGGAGGCAGTTCGTGTGTGCCCTAAAGCTTGTAGGTTTATATTTTTTCCAAATTCCTTTGTTAGATTTAGCAATTATATCTCTAGATATTCTCATTAACCCTAATTATCTAATCCCTTTTGTGAATATTGCTGAATTCTTGGCCACAGCAACATCCTGTGACAGTGATTTCCACAATCTAATTACCAAGTCTAATTCTATAGGAAAAAGTGTTTGTTTCACCTGCAAGGTCCTGCGGATCCATTAGCCGCTGGGTTTCCTGCACTTACACAGCTGCACAGGCAGAACCGAGGAGGTCAGCAGCTGGGGAGAGGGACGGAGGTCGGGAGCATTGAGCAGCATGCTGATATTTCCATCTGCCTCTGTGGCTGCAGGAACGTTTACCAGGCATATTGCTACAGTGCAAATGCAGCTCCAAAGGAAAACAAAACCTGCTGCATCAAGGCAGTTGATGGGGCACATCTTTGAACCCCTTGTTATCGCCTCTGGCAGCGAGCTGATGTCCGAGAGCACCATCATCCTCCTGGGCTACAGAATCCCATCATGTGGTGGGCATACAGGATAACCCCCCGCTGTCCAGTCCCGTCAGCTGGAAATTCAGCAGCTGGATGCTGAAATCAGCTATGATCACTACCAAGCATGGCCTCTCACAGACAGAGAAAAACTAAACCCAAGCAGGATGGGGTTTGAGCTCTTTCTGAACATGTTCTGCTGTTGAAATCTGTTTGGCCAATAGATCAATGGAAAATGGAGAGGACAAAGGCTCTGTAAGTCAGAATAGGGGCTCTTACTCCTTGTGAACATCATTTGCCTCCTGACAAGTTAGCTGAAAGTCCCTTCTTGCTCATGGGAGAAAGGGCTCAGAAAATCTCTCTCAGTCTTCTTCAGACCACTACCAGTTTTGTGCTCTTTTATCAGGTTGTCCTCTTTGCCGCCTTTCTCAGTAAAGCGGGGCTGATCTCTTCAGTTTCTCTCCAGGGGAGGTTTAGATCCCGTCTTCTTCATATGCCTTTCCTTCCCCAAAGATTTGGGCAAGGGGCGTGTTGTATTACGCCCAGTAATGTCTGTAGCATTGCAGCCGAGACTGCCAAGCTCATGCAAGACCATGTAATATTCTCCATCTGTTTCCCAGCGTCAGCTAATTCTGCACGTGAGCAGCACAAGTCCTGCTCTCCTTTTCCAGGTTGACAAAAAGGATGCAGGCACCAACTGGGATGTGGATACCTGCAGACCCATGTGACAGGATGGGGTAAAGATGCAAAATGGTCCAGCTTCACTCTGGAAGGTGGGGTAGGGCAGAAATGTTAAGGGCTTACTGTTCTCTGACAAAACCATGCTAATTGTGGGGAACTGACCCTGCAATTAAAATTAATCCATGTGCAGGGAGGCTTTCTGGCACAGCTCTTGAGCCCCTGCCTGTCCTTGGGAGTGGGTTTGTACTCCTGCCCATCTCTCCAACGTGTTAAATCGGGGTAGTCGTACAGTCTGACTTCTTAATCTGACACCCCTAGCTGTCCTACTTGTGTAACTCGATAAATATTTTTACAGAAATAATTTCGTTTGCAGTGACTGTTATAGATCTGATTCTGCAACGGGAGGAAAGGGGAAGGTCTCTGGAGGCAGAAAACCCTTGTGTGGCAGAAAGCCTGCTGGGAAGTCAGCTCAAGAAGAATTAGAAACCGTTTAAATAAATGCTTACTTGACATGACTCTGTCTTCCACAGTCTAACAAGCAGGGAAGCGAATGGCAGCCGCTGGCCAGAAATTGATTGCATTAATTGATATGCCAATAAGAGAGCTTGTTACATCCGCCATTGGTTAGGAGGCCGGCTAACAAGTCCCGCTGATCAATGGAACCAATAAAGATTTCATCCATTAATGAGCAACATGGTAATTAATGTTATCCATAAACCAATTAGCCTGGGTAGCTAATGTGCTGGTTAGCACAGTGAGTGGCAGAGCCGTGGGTGTGCGCAGACCGGCCATCCGGTGCGAAGAGGGCATCGCCTCTCCGGTGCAGCCGTGGGGTTCAGGGAAACAAACGGTCCCTCTGGGCCTCCCTGAGAGGAAGAAAGTTGGGAGGACGGCTGATGGGATGGGTCCCTTTTTCTGGGAAGGGGCACATTTCTCTAGATTTATAGGCAATTGCAATGATCTCTTTCTTTTTTTCAACCTTTGTGTAGCACACGTGCGGATCTTTTCCACTTCTAATGTGTTTTCCAGAGATGGGCAGGTTTACGCAGCTTGTGTTCAGGTGGCAGAACGCAGTGTTTGGTTCCCCGCTCTGTGTCACTGGAGAGCTGGTGCACGCTCCGCCTGGACCCCAAACTCTTCCATGCAGCGTGCAGGAGCTGTTGTGCACGCTGCTGCATCGCACTTTCTCCGCACCATCCCTATGAATAACTGCTTTAGTGCAAAAAAACAGTGTCTACGCTGAAGGCTGTTGTCTAAAACCACTTGCAGCGGGGTCGCCTTAAGGTGCTAGCTGTTTGTTGGCGTTGCTGCTGGTGTCGCTGGCGCTTCTGGAGTGACCTGGTTTGCAGCAGGATCCTCCGCAGAGGCGCAGTGGTGTGAGCAGGGTTCCAGCAGCTGCTGCCAGCTGCTCGGGCCATCCTCTTCCTCGGCCGGGGGACAGCAGCGCCCTGGGGAGGACAGCACACGATTTGGGGAAGGGGCGCGAGTTGTTATCAGGCAAAACTCCTCCGGCCTGGGGTTTTTCTGAGGGCAGCCCCGCACCCGCGGTGCTGCCTTCGGTAGCTCAGAGGTTGCGAGGTGCTGACCTGCGTGCAGGGAGGCAAAACGCCTGCTGCAGAGGGCCGAGGGGGACGTGCCCCTGCGAAGCCGCGGGTGGGAGAGGGGCCTCGGGAGGCTGCGGGAGCGCTGGCCCCTCTCCGGAAGGCAGCGGTGTCCAGGGCGGCCGGAGGGGTCTGGGCAGGGGGTGCGGGAGCAGCCCCAGAGGCCCTGGGCAGCATCGGTCCCACTATTCCGCTGTGGAGTTACCTTGCATTGTTAGATATTGACCCTGGGAGACCCCTTGTGGATTCCCTAATTGAAAATTAATACCAGATCAATGCCATGGGCAATTTGCATATTGATCATAAACAACTTTGAAGGCACCAAGTGTGTGTTGGATCAATAGAGCTCTTGAGCAGGCTGCAGTGGGCGAGCATCCCCCCACGCTGCTCTCTGGGAGAGGTTAATGCTTGGGAAGTTCGGGAATGGCTTCGTGCCGGCAGTGGCGGTGGCAGCCACGCCGGCGATGCTGGGGTGGGGGCAGCTTGTGCAGGACTGGAGTCACAGCATCAAATTAACAGCCTTTTCCTATGGTTCGCTTTGGAAGGGGAGCTAGGGGAAGTGCTTTTGTTTATTTGTTTGTTTTAAACCAACCAAATGAAGCCCAGAGGCATCCCACAGTAAGGGCGAAGCTGCCGTGCCTCCTGGGCGCGCGGGCCTCGGGGAGTTCACAGCCACGTTTGACTGCGTCCCTCCATCCCTCCTCTCCTGGGATGTGCAGCCTGTAGCACTTATTTTATATACAGGTTTCTGAAAGCAGGACTGTTTTTTTTCCGAGGACACCCGACAAGATCTCATCAGTGATTTTTTTCTGGTGTTTTTGTCCTGTCTTTGCTTTTTGAGGGCAATATTTAGATTCCTTCTCTGTCTGCTTGGGACATTCACAGGTTATTTCAGAATGGTCTTGTGTTGAAGGGAACAAATATTTCAGATCAAACTCCAATAAAAAAAACCAAAAACTTCATCTGAAAATGTATGAAGCACTCTTGGAAGCCTTCTGTTAAAGAGAGTCGGGCGTGGGCAGTAGCGTGGATGGGCGCTGCTTCATCTGCCTGCTTCTGAGCACGTGTGCCGGTCGTGTGGAGGCGACGCCTCAGATCCCGCAGGGAAACCGTGTCTGAATTGGCCATAAACCTGGAGTCCCCCGCGGTTCGGGGAGCGGAGGGGTGGGCAGGGCTGGGAACCCGCTTCCCAAAGTTGCCGCTTGTTTTCAGAGCGGCACCGGCCGCTTGCACGCAGCCGGCGGCTCCGGGAAGTCGCTGTGCATCTGATTAGCGCATTACTGAGCTTTCATTGACTCGGCTGCGCCGCGCTGATGAACTGAGACTGGGGACAAGCGCTCGTAATTGAGAGAAATAAATTCTTATCACAGGCCTCTGCTGGAGCCGCCACCTGTGCGTGCGCCTTGGTCCAGGTTTCAGGAGCATTTCGAATCCCTGGAGCACCCGGCATACCCTCATTAGCGTTTGAGGAAGCCGAGCACGGGGACTGCAGGCACCGAGGACTGTCCCAGGGTGACCGAAAGGCTCCGTCCTCCCAGCCCACCAGCCATTACCAACCCGGTGCTGCCTAACTGCTTGGCCGCAGGCCGGGCAGCTTGTGAGCCATGAGTACCTTCAGCATCTCCTTGGGAGCCTCTCCGTGCTCCTCCATTTTCCTTGGTCTGCTGCATTTCACTCAGGAGTTACAGCAGCCGCTCGGGACCCTCCATCTTTATCTTAGATTTGATGGCGAGTGAAAGAACCCTCCCCGATGTGTGGCAGGGGACTTGGGCATCGTAGGAGAAAGTCTTTTGTCTTGCCGCAAAAAAAAAATAAGGATGAATATATAGTTTCTTTGAAAAGAAACCCATCTCCTGTTTTAAATTAAAAGAAAAAAAAAGGGGGTCAGCAGGGCTCTGCAGTTCGGCTGCGGCTCGGGGATGTGACAGGTAGCCCTCCCTCCCTGCTGCAGAAAAGCTGTGTTCGGATTTCCTTGGCTGTTAGCAGCCCCCGTAATTTTGCCCGTTCCTCTGGGCTGCGGAGCAGGCTGCCTCCGTTAATGCAGTGCCGGTGGTGGGGAGGCGAATGGAAAGGCTTCACTTGACATTCTCTGACCTCCCTGGTGCAGCTGAATACCAGAGAGCCAGGGCTGAGATTGCAGTCGCTTTCAATTAGTCGAAGCCAAGAGAGGTGGAGAAAAAGGGCCTGTTGGCTCCAGGAAGCTGAAATCTTCTGCTGCTGAAAGCTTGTTAGTACAAGCGGAAAAGCAATTACTGACATTCTGCCAGTGCCACTAACCCAAACCGGGGTAAGGGGCAGCTCAGCCCTGGGATGCGGCCGTCTCGGCCTTGGTGGGTGATGAGGGGCTCCACAAGTGCGTCCTCAGGGACAGCTCCAGGGCTGCAGAGCTGTGAGATTTCTGGGTCTCCGCTGCCTGTTCTCGTCAGCAGGTGTCTGCTGCGCGTACAAGAGCTCGCGCGTGTCATCTCCTCCCTCTTCTGCGCCAACCCAAATTGTGTTTGGTATCAGAGAGCTCTGCCTGTGGCTGAATGGGGGCTGGCGTAGGGGGCCGGCGGGGGGGGGTTTGAAGGCATGGAGAGGATGGCTCGCGGGCTGTCGACTGGCAGGGCTGAAAACAAAGCTCTGCGTTTGAGGGGCTGCCTCGCTGCCGTGGCCTCTGTCCTTCAGCAGAGGAGTGAGACCACGGCCGTTCCCACCAAGAAGCTTTGGTATGGCAACTTCCTATCAGGCTGGTTTTTATGGCTGGTTAACCTGTGGAGGTAGCGCACTTCTGGTGACCAAAGCGTCGAGAACCCCTCAGTCAGCTGGAGTCAGTGTTCTCTCTGTCTAGACCTGCTGGTTATATCTGCTCTGTCCTTCTCAGGAGTCCCAGGAGTCGCTCCTCAACTTTTCACTTTGAAGTCCCCTTAAAAGTCTGCAAGGCTCTCTGCAGCAATGTCTTTGGTTGCCACCACCAGCTGCACGCCTCGCCTCTGCAGCACAGTTGCACTTCTCATCTACTTCAGCAGGAATTATCCCCGTTTGTTCCCTGACTCCGGTGGTGCGAGCAGCCCTGGCGACTGCCTCCCGTGCTTCCACAACCTGCTCTGCCTCGCGGGCAGCAGCATGCCCCGGGGTGGTCCTCTTTTATTTTTTATTATACATATTATTTATGGCCATTTATGATTTCCCATGTTAATATAGATATTGTTAGTTCCTAAAAATAAGCTCCAGGAAGAGCCCAGTGACACGACACCGCAGCCAACATTACTGCAACCTAGTCGAGAATGAACCAACCAGACCGCACACTTCAGATGCATTTGGACTCACCCCACATGCAAACCATCCTTGGAGACATTTGCTTAGAACCGCTAATCATTTTTTCCCATTTGTAACAAAAAAATTTTCCTCACCAGGGACAAAGAAGGGTGATCTGCTGCAGACCCCCGTGACACAGCCACCAAGCTGCAAGCTGGTCGTGTTCCCCTGCTACTGTGTCAGCCCCACCGCTCTCCCTTAGCTGCCCTTTGTCTGTGTTTGTACCTTATGGTGCACTGTGTTGCAAGAATAATTTAATTGTCCCTAAACCAGGGAACTATAATTATGGCTGTCCTAAGTTTTTAGCTAAGCTTAAAAGAACTCCAAACATGCCGAGGTTGGGAAAAGCTTGGGGAGGGGGAGAAGGAGGGTCAGCCACACGTTAATTAACTTTTCCTTGGAGAGATACCGTGGAGAGTGAGAACAGAGTAGGAGTTGTAATAAAAAAAAACTAACCAGGAAAAAGATATTTTAGTGTTTTATTTAAATATGGTTTATGATGATGTTACAAGGCAGAGTTAAGGTTGTTGGGGGCACCCCGTGCATATCTAAACCTTAAGGCTAAGCATGAATTAATTATAGCTCTTTTTTGTTATAATATTCTCAAGATGTACCTTGTCCCCAAGTTGCTGAAGTTAGCTTTAATTTTGGCTTAGTTTTAACTTCAGCTTGGCTTTAGCACTGGTTTTGTTTGTGAATCTAAAATGTTTCTCTGGAGTGAGCTTATTCATACTCAGCACGAAGCACCTCTTTCTTTGACCACCTTGCTCCGCTCATGTCGCCAGCTGAGGACACGTGGATGCGCGGCACCGGCGCGATTTCTGAAAGGTGGAACATGAATTTCCTGAAGTGTCCTGGCCTCTCTGAAAACACGTGCTTGTGTCCGCGCCGTTGCAGCAGGTCACCAAAGCTGTTTTCCAGCGTGACTGAGCCTGGCCCAGGCGATACCGCGCCGCTGAGTTTGCAGGGAGCCTGGAACAGGTCAGCACCATGGGCGTCCTCCTGTCGCTCTCTACAGCTACCTGAAAGGAGGTTGTCGCGAGGTGGGTGTTGGTCTCTTCTCGCGAGTAACAAGCGATAGGACAAAAGGAGATGTCCTCAGGTTGCGCCAGGGCAGGTTTAGATTCAGTATTAGGAAAAATTTCTTCACTGAAAGGGTTGTCAAGCACTGGAACGGGCTGCCCAGGGCAGTGGTTGAGTCTCCATCCCTGGAGGTATTTAAAAGACGTGGTGCTTAGGGACACGGTTTACTGGTGGACTTGGCAGTGTTAGGTTAACAGTTGGACTCGATGTTCTTAAGGGTCTTTTCCAACCTAAATGATTCTATCAAAACCCACCGTTTTCTGCTTCGGCAGTTTTGCTGTGTGTTTTTCGCAGAGGGAGGGGGGCAGCTGCCGGGGAGGAGGTGCGAGGAGGGAGGTGAGCGGGCAGAGAGGAGGGGTGAGACCAGAGAGGATGAGAAGTGCGCGGTGGGGCAGAGCTGCCGGCGAGGAGCAGACCTCTTCAGAGAGGCGAGGAACTGATGAGAATAGCGCGGTGTTGGCGTACCGACTACGGGCTGGCTGGGGAGGTGGCCGTGGGAGAAGCTGTCCCGAGCCTGGTGGCACCACCAGGGGCATCTGGTCCCGGAGAGGACAGCTGTGGGATGGGGAATCATCTGCACTGGGCCAGGGCTGCTGCTCGTCCCTTTGTTCACAGGACTTGGGCTGGACACCGCACTCCCCATCCCCTGACCGCCTTTGCTGCACTCCTGCTTTGTCACCTCTGCCACCCCATCTCCTCCTCCCTCTTCCTCTCCCAACCCTTTGTCTCCTAACCCTCCTCCCACAGGTCTCCGTGTTGGAAACTGCACTGTCCTCTCCCTTCAGACCTGAAGCTGGAGATGGGTTTTCTTTTGTTTTGCTGTTTGATCTGTGTTTGTGTTTTTGCATGAGTCTCCTTTCCAGCTGATTCTGGTTTGGAGCTAGGTTAAACTGTGCAAAATACTGTTTAAAAGAAAAAAAGAAAGGAACTTGTCAAGATGCATTTGTTAGATCACGTTTAAAATGAAATAGAATTGAAGGTAGTTTTTGTCCAAAGAAAGGGGGGCTGAAAAACCATCAAGCCGCAGGAGAAAGCCCCTCCTTTGTTGTCCTCCTGACATTGAAGTGTAATTTTTCATGGTTATTTGGACTGGAAAATGGGGGGAAAGGGAGAGATGGGCTTGCGATTATTTCCCATAAATGACAACACAATCACATCACGCTCCACTACAAACATGCTCAAGGAATTTGCCTTTTTTTTTACATTTCATGTGTGAAAATAACAGCAACCTTTCTAGTTCTGCTGAAATTCAAGGGGGCAAATCCCTGTTGGGTTCCATTGACTTAAACTTTAGCCCAGTTTACAAAAAAAATGGACAGCCTTGTTCCCAGGGACAGGGAGAAGGCGGCGCCATCTCAGGGAAGGGGTTCTTGGACTTCTGTCTCTTTGCGTGGAGATAGCAGCATCCTCCGGAGGTATCTCTAGTGACGGCCACGGTGCTGCCGAGCCCCTCAGAAGGTGCATGAGGAACTGACACTGCCAGGAGCCCTGAGCACACGTAACACACTGCCCAAATCCCCGGCTCCGTCTTCCTGTGCTGGATAAACCCAGCCCTCCATTGGCGACTGTGAGATGGGACCAGCTCGTAGCTGGCTTGTTCATGCAGAGCTGTTTTCTGCAGGGCAAGGCTCTGCCTGACTTTCCAAGGAGGTGAAGGTTTCCAGAACAGTCAGGGCCTTTCCCAAGCTCATTCCCCGCATGTCTGAGATCTGGACCCGCTGAAGCAGATGGGACTCTTGCACCCGTAAAGCTGACGGCAGTGACTGCACGCTGCTGCAGATGGGCTTCGACTTTCTGCGTGGTGTCCTACTCTTCTCTTTCTTTAAAAAAGATGGTGGCAGGTTTCACCACCACTGGCTTCTATTTTTTTAAGACAGAAGTTGTTTTTTCTTCTCATTATCTGCTTTTGATAGCATTATTCTCTTTCGTAGTGCTGCTACTTTTTGTTACCAAAAGCACAAAGCCAAAAGTTGTATGATTTTATCAGTCCTCCCTGCCTGCTCCCTGACTGTGGGCACTTCTCAGCCATGTGGGGCCCAGAAGTGGGGCCTCTGGCTGGAGCTAGTAAATAAGATAAAGTGACCGAATGCAAAAATAATAACTGTATTAGTAAAAGCATTCATATTTAAGATGAAAAGATGCTAACGTCTGGCACAGGGTCATCTCAACAGCAAGAAGCTTGTTTGGGAGATAACCGGAGACCTGGATGCTATTGTAGGGTTTTCAGATCTGTTGAAGGCAACTGGCCAAAAATTCTGAATTTTTTCTTTGGAGCAGAAAACAAAGGAATAGAAGCTACAAGTTCACAAACAGTTCTTTTGCTGTTGAATTTCTTGTTTTATTTATCTGAGCGCTTGCCTCTGTAGTTAACTGCACAAAAGCCAGATAAACTTTCCCTGCCTTGAGAAGATAGGCAACTGAGGATGGCTTTATCAGCTGGGAGCACGTTCATTGTCAGCGTTTTCTTTTTTGTCAATGAAAACAGCACAGATACGCTCTGACCATGCTCTGAAACAGGGCCATCTTGGAAATAGGTGTCATTAATCCAAGATACATGTAGGATTATTACTGGTTTTCTGCAGCCTTTTGTTAGATGATAGGACTCACCCAATGGCTTTTGCATCAGGGCTGGAGCTGTGGCATTCCTCTCATAACCTGTGCTTGGTGCTTTCTTTTCACTGCTTGGAGTCCTGCTTTTCCTTTCAGGAAAACGATAGGAATAAACAAGTTGATGTAGAATAATCCAGTTAGGCGCTAGCACAGAGTGTATTTGTGCATATATATGCATCCTGAATCTGAGCTGCAAGGGCAGTGACGGCCTGGTAGCCAAGGTTACCTTAGGAGACGTGCCCCAGATGAGCTTAAGCTGGGTGAGAAATACAAGACAGCAAAAAAACCTCTGAAAATGTATTTACCTACATTTCCATGTGGCTGGATTGTCTCATCTTCAAATGCAAATAGTCTGCAAGTCAGGAAGAGGTGGGAAATATTTTTTTTTTTCTGTTGGGCTGGTCACAAACAAACAAACAGCCGAATTGTTTCCAGGGTGTTGCTCTGTGTCCTGACCCTTGCCAGCTTCTCTTCCACAAAACTGTTCCAAGGCTGTGCTCTCACTCAGATTTCAGCAAGTTGAAGGCAGGCTGCGGTGGGGTTTGCCATCGCCCCATTCCATTGTGGGCCACCGACAGCTTTGGCAGCACACGTAGCTGCTGACCTGCAGCCGTGTGCACTAAAACACATCCCCTGGCAGGGTGAGTGTTTAGAAATGCGAGTGGGGGAGAAAAAAGCAAAAGCCAAACCAGTGTTTGCTCCTCTGGCTTGGGAAGCTTTGCATGCCCCAAAGAAGAACCGTGCCGCTGGCTGTGGGACTGGAGCCCAACAGCACCCACGACCACCGTCAACAGTTCGGAGACTCCGCAGCCTTTTGAGCCACCCGGTGGGACCGGCGATAGATGTGCACTGCTGGTGCCGCCGCAGAGGTTTGCCTGTGGCGGGGGCAGTACCCTGCCTCCCGCAACAGCTTCTGCGGGACGCCCAGTACGGGTGCCTGCTTTGAGCCCTGCGGGGAGATGCCACCTCGCACGCGCGGGGCTGCAGCAGCAGGTCGGAGGGGCTCCGGGGAAGCGCACGTCCTTCTGCGCCGTGGGCACCGGTTGACGTTAGACCTCCTTCCTGGGCTCTGCGTTTGCTCTGTTCCCACAGCTGAGCGCACCTGGCCTGTGGGCATGGCACGAGGTGCGACCACCCTCCCCGTGCCTCTGACCTGTCGGGGTGAGCAACCCTTTCGGAGTCAGCATTGTAATCCCACGTGGGTGCAGTTTTGTGGGCAGTCAAACAAAAGCCGCTGTTGGGACAAGCAGCACCAGACCGTGCCCACTGGCCCTGGCACACCTCGGGGGCAGTTGAGCTCCTCGTGGGCTTCCCGGGGTCCAGGAGGGCATCGTCCCCCCGTGGACCACCTGAAGCCCCTCCTGCTTCCACAAGGACCCAGACCGTGGCAAGTCTCCTCCCAGGGCCCTGGGACCTCATGTTTAAACTCGTTTAAAGCAGCGAACTTCTGAAACACGCTGGGCCGCAGCCCAGTGGTGTGACCCCCCGCGTCAGCGGGGGAACCTGCCCCTCGCCAGCTGGCAGCTCGCGGGGAGCCGGCACGGCAGCACAGCGGTGCCGGCACGCGTGTCTGTGCATGTGCAGCCGTGCAGCTGACTGCACACAGGCCATCGCTGTCACCTCTCCTGACAGTGTCAGCTTGCAGAAGTCAGCCAGGTCTCAATCCTGTCTTTCTGTGGGCTTTTTTGACTACTTATCCTGAAAAAGGGAGCATCAGGGATTCTTTTTGTTTCGAAGGAGAGACCCTGTGTACAATTAAAACTTGTTTCTGGTAAACCTCATTCCAGGAAAGATGAGCTTTTAACAAAAGGCTTTTGACAGCTGCAGGGTATTTCATTTTTTTAATGCCGAATGAAAAATCAATACATTTTTCTAGGTTATACATATTCAGAACAGGCTTGATATTTCCATTATAATGGAAAATGGGTGTCTGCACATCTCGCCTGTCAGAGCTGCACCACCGCATTTTCCAAGCCACTGCTAAATATTTCAAACCTGATTTGATTGTGGTTCATGACAGCTAATGTTTCTCAGCTCTTGAGCCTGCCGGAGGGTGGAGAGGCAAGCGCACGCTCTTTCTCTCCCATCTCTACATTTTCGCCACCCCTGAAATGCCCCTCATCCCTTCGGATAAGAGATCTGTGTTTGTTAAGGAAAATCCAGCTGAGAGAAGGAGAGGTGAGAGGTCTTGGGCTGTTGAAGCTGGCCTGGATCCAGTCGGGATTTGCTGACTTCTCCAACCCTCAAACTTTCTGGGTTTTGAAAGGGGCAGGAATGCGTCAACGTGGTCCTGTGCGATGGCGTGCAGGGTTTCGGGCACATTTTCAGTGTGTAACTGAGTCAGAGATTCCCTGACATCTGCAGATATCAGATACTCATGGTTTTCCAGACTCTTCTCCCTCTCTTCCCCCCCCCCCATAGTGAATGGTTTAATTTTAAATTAAAAGGAAATACCACAGTCTAAAATGATTTATTCATGAAGGAAGAAAAGACTCTTCCTAGGATTTTGCATGGAGCAGGTCTGGTACAATGGAAGAGCAGGCTCCTTGGACTCCAGATGCCCCACAGTTACACTTGCTCACTCTTGGTATTGACCTGAACCCCGGCAGTTGGAAAAATCCTTTAAGAAAATTTATTAATAAAGCATCATGGCCTTATGGATGGCACTCTGGCATGGGGACTCGTGCACAAGTTGTGTTGTTTGTATTTCAATGGGACACAATCCCTTCCCTGCAAATGCCACAGCAGCAGCTCTTGCATGTGCCCTGGCGAGCTCCCTGCAAAGGATGGAGTCAGCTTATCCTTCGTGAGTCATAAACCCTGTGTGGTTGGAGCTTCTGGAAACCGAAGACACCACTCTGGCACCTACATCCTCTGGGCACAGGCTGCAGTAGCATCTCTGTTGGCCTTCCAGAGCCCCTTACTGAGGTTCCCAGGTTGGGAGTCAACCCCATCACCTCTTACAAAACGTCCTCTGTGGCAGACCTCCACGCCTCTGGGGTTCAGCGCCCGCCACGCTCTCCAAAAGTCCTGGTCAGAGTCCTTGACTGGCAGAGACTCCCACCATACTGCTGCAATACTGCAGGGACTTCTCACCCTCTGGATATCAGCCTCATTTGGTACAATACTTGGGATGTACGGTTTTAAGCTGAGTACCTTTCTAACTACAAAACGACTGGTGGAGTTTTTATCAGTCGTCTTAAGGAAAATACAGACAAGCCGTTAGGTGAATGAGTCCTAACGGTGTGTACAGCTTCAAGGAGGTATGGTCAAACAAAAGTGTCATGGTGGTTTGGAAATAAATTCCCTACCTCTTGCTGACCACGGCCTCGTTCAGCCTTTGGGAGCTCTGGTCACAAGGTAGTCTTCACACTCAGCTGCAGGTCTGTCCTATGGGGCTCTTCAAATGTTAAGTAAAAGCTGGTGCTCAGCTCTGCTCAAACGCAGCATGGGAACAACGTGACACCAGGATTTGCAGACAATTAAAATGGAAGCTCAAAAGCTCCTTGTCTGTGCAGTGGATTGAGGAGAAAAGCAGACCTTTCCCTACCAGATATGATGCTGGCCTTGTCCTCTCAGAAGGACGCCCCAAAGAAATGCAGGAGAGTAGATGGTTGGGTACCATTTGCACATGCGTTTGCTACCCAGACCTGTCATCGTGCCTCAGAGCTGCCACTGCAACTCAGCAGCTGCAGAGCTGTCATCAGAGAGCGTGGGTGCAAATCTTTCGGGAACGGGAGCTCTGCTGCATTTTATTTTCAGTGATGGAGGATCTCATTGTTAGAAGCTGGGTCAGATCACATGCTTGAGCCCTGCGTGCAGCCTGTTGGAGGCTGGTTCTCAGCGGTTCAAAGCCCTCTGCGGCGCACGTAGCCAGCTGAGGAGTGGTGTGGCTGAGGACGCTCTCCCCACCATCCCTGGGGTCGGCTTAAACACTGGCGGCTGCAAGACAAGTTAGGCTGAGCTTAGGGAGCAGAGTTGCATCCAGCCTTCCAAAAAAGTCTGCTGGAAGAGGATCGCGAGGCAGCCAGGAGTTAACGCTTCCCCTTCCCTGAGTCTCCGCGCCAGACGGCCGCATCCCCAGGGTCCGTGGGTCCGGGGAGCTCCCAGGGTGTGCCGGGGAGAGGAGCAGGAGGATTGTCCTCGGCAAAGGCCCCAGGAGCGAGGAGCCAAGTAAGGACGGCACCAGGGCCTTTCCCAGCTGATGGGGAGCCTCCCTAGGCAGATGTGTCTTGGACTCTGCTCCCTTCCCATCCTGCTTTAAGAAAAACACTCTTCAGAAAAAATCAGCTCAGACCGGAGGGGGGAGGAGAAGGGTTTGAAGCATGCATATGCTTTTTGCAGCCCGCCTGCCCAGCAGAGAGGTGTCCGAGCCAAGGAGACAGATCGTGTCCTCAGAGGGAAGCCGTTTTCCGGGGTGGGGGCTCGGGGGGTGCTCGGTGCTCGGGGCTGCCGAGGGCTCGGCCGGGGCTGGCGGTGGGACGGGCTGCGCCGGCGAGCACGAGGGGGCTGCGGGCCCAGCGGGGCAGGAGGACTTGCCGTCTGTAGCCTTGTTTTTTAATCATTTTCTACCGTTATTGGTATTCATAGCTCACATTTTTCCGGTTACTGTCAGCCTGGGCTTTCATCCATTTTAAAGAGCTATTTTTTCCCTTGTTGATGATGATGATGGTATAAAGACAGATGGTGTAACTGCTTATGAATGTCCTATTTTATTCCCCTCGAACCAGACAGTGCACTTGAAGACGTGTATTATTTCCACATGCTCAGGTTAGAGCCCAGACAGCGTCTGAGCCCGGCAGCCAGCTCGCCCTTCCTCTTCCTCCCATGCCGATGCTGACACCTCCGGGTCGCAGCCGGGAGTGCCGCCGCGCCGGGCACCCTTTGTTGTTCGGCCCGGCCGGGGAGGAAGGCTCCGGCCCGGGGGCGGGGGGCTCCGGCCCGGGACCCTGATCGGGGCCGGGGGAGGGCGGCCCCCAGCTCCGAGCGGCGCCCGAGCCCGGCTGGGGCGATGGGCGATGGGCTGCAGGCGGTGGGCAGCAGGCAGTGGGCCATGAGCCGTGGGCTGCGGGCGGTGGGCAGTGGGCCATGAGCCATGGGCTGCGGGCGGTGGGCGGCCGGCTCCCTGCCCACCTCTGCCGGCACAGGCTGTCCAGAGGGCCCGGCAGAGCAAGCTGGGTGTCCGGAGAGAGGTTAAAATGAGGATTTGAATAAAATAATAGAAACCCCTTAATGAAGGTTTTAATAAAACAGGCTAAAATCTGCTTTCTATGCCAGCTGCCTCAGTTGAAGAGGAGCTATCTCGCCCTGCGTGGCAGCATTTTGAAGGCAGCAAGGTGGTTGGGTTGGGTTGGGTTGGGTTGGGGGTGGGCAGTTTGTTGGGTTTTTTCCCCAGAGTGGAAAAAAAATGGGAATTTTAATTTCTGAAATGTGAATCCAGCTGCTAATTTCATAGCCTTTCTTTCCAGCAAACTTGAGCACTTGCCTCACAAGGCAGACTGCTCATCTCACCCCTGCATCAGTAATTTGTATCTTCCTACATGTTAGGTGCCTTTGCCTAGCGATGCCACCCATCAGACCTCTCACTTTGGGGTCCTGCTTTCCCAGGCGAAGACCACTGGGAGCCCTGCAGCTCTCGAGAGTTTCCAGCTTTTAAAACAGTGAAAGAGGGGTAGAGCATAAATCACAGTGCTTCCACTTAGTATCAGTGCTGATCTCTGGATGCTTTTACAAGTTCCTCCCTGATTTAGGTTGTCACATTCTAAAGGGCACTGCTGAGTATCTCCAATCTCTTAATATATATTTTTAATCCTGATTTCTAGCCCTGTCTTTGTTAGGGGGAGGATGGGGGACGGTGCTTTAACTGGTTAGGTAGTTCAGATAAAACCTCAGGATAGTCTGGGATTTACCATGACCAGGTAATGCAAGTTAAAATTATGAAATATCTTGCCTAAAAGAGGATATAATGGCTTAAAAGTACCCTTTCTTCCCAGTGTTGATGTAGCCCCCATCAATTACGTGGTAGCTGTCGAGCTGCACGCACTATACATAAATACCCCAGATATTAGATGATAGTGTAGCTGTTATACCCTGGTGTAAGAGGTCTGGCAGCTGCAGCTATCTCGCTCCCAGTATCCCACCTGACGAGGGTGCCTCTGTGTGGAGCTGCACCATGCCGTGTCGACACGCTCCATGCCACCGGCCTTGGCACACCGGTGCTTTGGTTAACGGGTGAGGCAGTGGCACTTTGTGTTTTGTTCTGAGCTTTCAGCACTTCACTGAGTGTTTTTTCTCCTTCATGCTTTCGCGCCTGTATGATACTGCCTGTGTGCTCAAACTCTTCCGGTGACCGGGATGAAAATAAGACCCCCAGCAGCTTCCTCCTGTGCCTTGTGTCAGGGCCATGTCTGCAGAAGACAGGGCTGCTCCTTGCTTTGTTTGAGCAGAAGTGAGTGGGGCTGTTTCTGCAGTGTGCCTGGGGGTCTCGGTGACCAGGGTCAGTACTATGCAGTGCCATTCGGTCTGAAAAGCTTGAGATGGGGATGAGGAGGAAGGCTGAGGCTGAAGGTGCTGGAGGCTCCAGGCAGTCCCTGACG
Source organism: Buteo buteo (assembly GCF_964188355.1). Lineage (NCBI taxonomy): Eukaryota > Metazoa > Chordata > Aves > Accipitriformes > Accipitridae > Buteo > Buteo buteo. Next base: position 484,940 of record NC_134181.1, on the reverse strand, counting down.
CTTCTCTAATCCATGGCATGGTTGGGTAAAAACTTCTCATACCAGGCAAATGTTTAACTGTACATTAAACCGCAGGGGACAGGGGACGTCAGTAGCTATAAGCGGTAGAAGTGGGCGAGATTCTTCATTTCGTCTTCATCTCTCACTTTTTTCCTCTGTAGTTTCTCACTTGACCAGGTAGCAGGTAGTGCTGGGAGAATGCTGGATGACATTGACATCTGCCTCTCGACACTCGTGCTTCAGCGTTGGCTGTTGCTTTTGCTCAGTGGCAGTTACTTGCTCTTCTGTTTTGACTTCCATTTTTATGTTACACTTTCTGCTTCTCTTGTTTCAGAAGAATCCATTGAAGATGTGGAAGGGCCCAATGAAACAGCCGGTGATGCTGAAGAGCCTGCCAAGGAGCAAGAGAGCGGAGGGGACAAGGACCAGAGTAAATGGACAGGTGGGTTTTGATCCCTCTTTTTCTTTAAATCCAGGAAAGGAAAGCGGAAAGAGCAGTGGTCTGCAAAACTCTTTTCCTTAAATGACCGCGCCACGCAGCACTGTAAGCATGACATAAGTGTCGTCCTCTGTGATGTCTTCAGGTGTAGCTTTGCAATGCATTCGCGTAGTTTGAGCCGTGGTCAGTCACGCGTCCCCCCTCCCAGCCCCAGGCTCGCGCTGGGGCATCGGATCGGAGCTCCCCTGGGCTCGGTGGTGCTGGGCCTGACCCGAGCAGTGGGAATCGGCAGCTGGGAGGGGAGGAGGGAGAAAGGGACTGCCCCTTCTGGCAGCAGCCAGCACTTAGGGTGGATTAAGCGTATCATGAAAACCCACCCTATGTTGTTAAGACTTGAGAGACTGTTAGCCTGCTTTTTCATCATGGTCCTGGTCCCGGCCCTGGTAGCAGATTTTGACGCAGAAGGGCAGAGCAGAGAGGCAGAGCCTGTGCTTGTGCTCCGTTAACTGCTCACTTTCTGCTAGAGCCATGGCATCCTGAAACGGAAACTGCAGGTGCGCAACAACGCTTACGTTATTGCAGTGGAATCTGAAAGGTTTCCCTTTGAAAAATCCTTAGATGGATTAATTATGAAGGTATTATGTTACTCTGTCTTTCCCAGAAGATGGTTGCTGTCTTGTAGAGGGGAGTGGGAGGAAACTTTTAAATATTCCTTGCCTTTGAGCAGAAAGCAGCTGCAAGATTGTCCTCCTCTGGAGAGGGCCGTTCCCCTCCTCAGCTGGCACTTGCTGACCGCTTCAGTGTAGCTGTGGAAACGGAGGTGCTGGAGACAATACTCATTTTCCTTGACCCAGGATGGAGCAGTTCTGACTCCCTGTTTCTGTTTCTGCACGGTAGCCCAGTCAGTTTGCAGACTTAGGGTTGCTTGGTACGATTCCTCTCAGTCTGCACAAAGACCCTTCTTCCAGGCAGCTTTCTCCTGCCGTGGTTGTGGTTGCCTCTTAGTGAGCCACAGCCAAAGAGATACTTTGGCTTACATAGTCTTCAAAAGGATGAAATGTGGTCTTTCACCTCAGTACTGTTTTAATCTCAACCATTCTCAATTTCAGTCAGTCGGAAGATGTGTCCAAACTGGTGAAGAAAGCAAGCTGTGCTTTAATGCTTGTTGAAGCTCATGTTCTCAGTCTAGGCTGCACTCACTGAGGTTGCTCTGTATGTTGCTCCCAATCACAGACCCATTCTTCAACCCAGATGCAGATTTTGGTTGGCTGTAGGTGATTCTTAGTCTCTTGTTGTGTGGGATTGTGTGATCCTAAGCAAAAAGCACACTTTGTAAGTGTCACAGAAAGATGTATGTGTTGTCTATTTCTTAAATCTTTTAAAGGGTAAGTAGGGCCCTTTGCCCAAACCTGAAGCATTTAGAAAAGCTAATCTATGTGAAAAGATTATTTTTATATGTTAAAACCTGTAAGAACCTACTTTTTAAACCCTTTACTATCCAGAAACTCTAAATTTGGGTGGGTTTTTTTTCTTCATCCTGCCAGTGAAATTCCTAACCCATTTTTGGTGTTTGTCAGTCAAACGGCAGATAAGAAATGGACAGCTTCATCAAGTCTTCAAAGGAAAACACACAAAGGAATATGCAGGCTATGTACATAAGCCCACAGAGCTTTGGACAAGCCGTGTCCAGAGCTGTTGCAAGGCTGAAGAGTACAGCCTCAGCAAGTTGTATGCACATGCTGTTGTTGATTTCAGGTCCTACTTTCAAGCATGTAACAACATTACCCTTAACTTTAAAACCAAAAAAATGTTATCCGCTGTTTATGTACAGTGGATATGTGAAGCAGGTATCACACCTTGGTCTTCTATTGTTTCTGCTTTCGAGCACCCTTGAGGAACGTGGCTGCGTTGCCATGTCCTTCTGGACCTCAGACATGGAAAGGAGTGGAAACTAGGTCAGGTTATTCATGACAACCACAGAAGAGCAGTGTCTGCATGTGCAGGAATATCAAAACGCCACAGTACAAATTAAGATGTAGGGAGAGAAACAGGCAGTATTAAGGAAGCACTCACTTGCTGTAAGAGGAGACTGCAAGAAAAGAGCTGGCCTGCAGCTCAGCAGAGTGGGAATGTTATCAACCACGATGTCAAGAAAGCTGGAGAGCATACATAAAGCCTTCTTTGCATTCGTCTTCACTAAACAGACCGACCACGTCAGAGACCAGAGCAGACCATGCCAGTGGCGCTGTGGGGAGACCTCGTCCTCCAGCTGTGAAGGAACAGGCTGCAAAGTACTTAGTTAAGCTAAATGTTGTCACATCAGTTACCTGCTGCTTCATACCTGGGTGTTTTAAGAAAGTGACTGAAGCATCCTCAGTCCTGTCAGCTGCTATCTCTTGTGAATTTACAGAAAATCAGGGAGGTACTGCAAGGGGACAGGCACGGTGCTTGTCTTTGACTAAAGGAGTAGCTGGGGAACCGCACACCTGCCAGCTCCGTTTGCCCCAGATTTTCCTGGGAATTGACCAAACAACTGTTTGTAAGTACTGACGGGAAGATAATGAGATGAGTAACAGTCGACACGGATTTGTCAAGAGCAAATCATGTCAACACGACCCAGTTTCATTCTGTGTGAAGAAGGTCCTGTTTGCAGTCAGTATCTCGTATCTTCTCCTTAGGAAGACTTTTGACGCTGCTTTTCAGGACAGTCTGAAAATGAATCACAGCCATTATGGTGTAGGTAAAAATATTATGGAATGGGTGCATTTCTTCAGCACTGGAAAGCTGTCCATTTCTAAGCTTGGAGTATCAAGAAAGTTGAGGAGCAATTTCAGAAAGCCCAAACAGCAAGAACAACCCAGAACAGAGCATGGTCTGCATAGCGTCAGCTGTGAGGAGAAAATGGAACAAACAAACAGGCTTATTTGACCCAAAAAGACAAGACCAAAGGGGGGGACAAGATAAGATTTCTCGTGCATAAAATGCTTCTAAAAGGAAGGAAATAATTTGTTCTCTATGCTCAGGATATAGACAACAAGAAGCAATGGGCTTAAATTGAAGGGAGAAGGATTGAGGTTAGATAATAAACTTTAAAAAAATTCTCCCTGTACAGCTTGTGAAGCACTGAAGTAGATTTTCTGGGAAGATTCCTCAGAGGTCTTTCAAGAAGATTAGACGAGCTGCTGTCGGGAATGAAGTAGGCACAGTTTATCCCGCTTTGGATGGACCGGCTGACCTTTGGAGGTGCCTCTGAGCCATGCAATTCTGTGAAAGTGGGAGATAGGCGAGAAAGAAGTGCAGGCTCAAAGCCAATAAATAGTGCGTTGAAGGTGGAGGTTGATAGACGTGTTTTCTGTTCATCATGCTGCAATTTGATCATTACGTTCCTTAGCAATTTACTCACCTTCTGTGCCTCAGTTTCTTAACTGTGCACTGGGTGATTATTTCTTCCACTTTCTTAAAGATTTGTGAGATCTCTAACAAAATGTCAAGTGTGACTCCCAAGCTCCGTGTGCACAAACACGCAAGTGATGAGTCAGGGTTGTTTGACTGCTCTTCGGTACATACATCCGCATGTGGCAGGCTGCACCAGTGTTGGTGTTAGCACTGAAATGAAAAACTTCTCTGCTTTTGTTGTAAATTTGTCAAAATGTCTCAGCTGCAAAATAAATTTATCAATTTGGGTTTTTATTTATTTTAAAGCAGAATAATCTTAAGCAGAAACATTTTTTTATGTAGTACTTTCCATTAAAATATACACGTGGAAAACTCCATCCCAAATAAGGATTTGTTTTACCGTGATTCTCACATACATCTTTGTGGCTCCTAAAAGATTTCTGGAAAGCAGCAGTGCCGTCTGCTTTCAGCAGTGCTCACGCTGCCGCTGTTCGCCTCAACTCCTAACAAGCAGCAGTGCTTCACAGGCGCTGACATTCTTATGTGACTCCTAAATTACTGTGTGGAGAGAAAAGGGCTGATGTTCCCTGTTTCTAGACGGGACCTGGTTGCTTTCTCTTTTTCCTCTCTCTCCGGCAGTGGGATTAAGCAGCTCCCAAGCTCCATTCAGTGCAGCCCCCTCACACCGGAGCTGCCTCTGCCTTGCCTGCTTCCCTCTTTCTGCTCCGGAGTCGTCCACCTCCGTGCTGGAGAAGGGAGATGCTCTTTGCCTGATGGCTGAGCTTTAGAAATCATCTCATCATGACTAACATGAGATTTATCACCAGTAAACCAGCAAGGAGGAAAGAAATCGTGGCTCTTCCCGACTCCATTTTTAAGGCAGGATGTAAATGATTAATATTCAACACATTGGTTTCCAGCTAAAGCCTGTGTCAGGCCAGGGTAGATCAGTACGAGACTTTTGAGATTTGGGGTGGGGCTTATATGTGTTTTCTTACTAGAGAGAAGCACTTCATCTGCAGTGACCCAGCTATGAAAGAGACTTTCTTAATGCACTGTCAGTTGTATAGATGCAGAATATCAGATTTTTTTCCACAAAAACAAGAAACAAACTCTACTTAAAATATAGATTGAAATGAAATATTTCTAGAGGACTAGCCTGAAGGGCTTTTATTTTTTTTAATGATTTTTTTTTTTTTTTTAATCCATGATGCTCACCTAACAGAGCAATTAGTGCAATGGAGCGTCCCTGATTCGAATCCGTGGTAGATTGCTATTAAAGGAGGTATTAATGGGCTGCCGAGAGCTGGGAAATTGTTGCAGAAAAGTGTGTTTATGGAGTATGGTGCTGGCAGGCATGATTTCAATCGGATTTGACATGTTTAACATAAATGTATACTGCACAGCTCCTGCAGTTTATGAATAATTCCTACAGGCCCACTGCCTTTCTAATTACTGAAATTGAAAAAAACAGGTCAGGCACATCCTGACGGAAATCTATTACTGCCCCTCCCCCTGCTGCCGCTTTTTTCTGTTTTTTTAATATATGGTGTTTGTTGAGCACTTAATGGCTGGGATATTCCATGGACCAGAGTAAAGACGAGGGCAAGAGCGGGCTGGGAGGAAGGGGACGAGGGGCGCGATGGCGCAGCTCTCGAGCCTGGCTTCCGTGTGAAGGAAACCTAGGAGAGGGGACGGGAAGGCTGGCTGTCATTCTGCTTTTTTCCTGAGGACTTACAAAGCACAAAAGGACCCTGCGTGCCAGCTCAAGCCCAGGAAAACAGCCAGGCCAGGTGCCCCTGTACCACGGCTCGCTGGGGAGGCTGGGCTGGGAGCGCTCCTGGCTCCCGGCAGCGTCCGCGGGAGCGCCGTGTCTGGGCTCTGTGGGGGCGAAGGGGAGGCGATGGCCCGGCGGCGGCTCTGGGGGGGACCCCAAAGGCCCATTGGCCCTTCCCCGGGACACGCCGCGGGATCATTCCCGGACAGAGCCGGCCGGCCGTGGGCGCTGTGCCGAGCCACGGCCCCGGAGCATCCCCGGTCGCCCTGTGCGCAGCGCACCGGCCTGGCCCCCTCCGCGCCGGTGGGGCCGTTGAGCTCAGGCATGTGCTCGGTGCCTTCGATTCTTCCTCGTGGTCGGCCTGATCATTTTTATGGCTTTTTTTGAACTTTCTGTTTATGCCTAGTGAAGTATGGCTACTTAAAAAAGCTGCAAAATTACCATTCTGGCCCAAGTGGAACAGTCATTGACTTCTGGCTGGGAGACGTGGTCCTGCATGCCCCCAAACCGGAGCTGGCCCTCCTTGCCTGCACGGCTCCCTGCCAGCTCTCGGCTGCCTTTGCCAGCTGCTAGTCTTGAAAGCACGTGTGTGTTGTGTTCACCACAGTAAAACCCAGTTGCTCCCTCCCCAGCAGTGATAAGACACATATTAAAACCCGCCTGTGCGGCAGTCCCTGTTTTCTAGGGTGTCTGGGAGTGCGGAGGGGCCGTCTCGGTGGCACTGCTGGATGAATTGCTGTGCTGCAGCGGAGCCTGTCCGATGGCTGCTTTGCTGTTTGTTTTCAGATACTTTTCATGCATGTTCTTAGGCGAGCAGGTGTCTGCCGACATCTCTGCGATCTCCACTCTCCAGTTTCACACTTTCCTCACCAGTAGTTTCTGCTCACCAGGTAACTGTGTGCTGCCCGGCAGTGGTGGTGATCCCTTCTTGCTGGTTTTAAGGAGTTAGCAGAATTACTGTTGTATAGACCATCTCCCAAGCTCAACATATTGATTCAACAAATTAGTTGATACGGATTCTCGTGGTAGGTTAGTTGAAATATTTATTCAGTTGAATTGGACAGTAATATTCACACAGATTGATAGCTGGCTCAGGAACCATATGAAATAGGTAAATATAAAAGGTTGTTGCTTGTTTCCTTTCAGCCACTTTGTAATTTAAAAAAAACAAGATTTCCCATGGTTCTAAAGATAAAATCTTCTTGCTGGAAGAAAAGGTGCAGTGCTTTAGGGTACCACTTTGCAAAGGTGGGATCACACTGGGCACAAGATGGGATGATATTCTACATACCCCATCTTTCCTTCTGCCCTGCACAAGGCTCTGAGCAGCGAAGAGGGAGCTGTCGCTCCTGGGGCAGGGAAGCCTTCCGGCTTCGGTCCAGGCCTTTTCTTTCAGGTACATCAACTGGAGCATTTTGCTACTCGAGCGCCAAGGTGAGCTTCTGCTGCGGTCGCTGCCACGTTTGTATCTGTGAGCACCTGGACCCCGGTCCCAGCATGCCGGCGTGGCAGGGCCGCCCGCGGCCGCGCTGCTCACCAGCTCTCCTGCTCCCTGGGTCAGAGTCGAGAATCTCGTAACCTTCGGGATTGAGCCGTAACTTCGTGCCGTTGATCTCTCGCCCGGTCTGTGTGGGTCATTTTCTCTCCCCCGGTGCCTTCGTTTTTGGTTCACAGCGCGGCACCGTGTGAGAGCATTGCGCAGGGAGCAGCGCAGCTCCCGGCAGGTCCCAGGCCCTCCGTCAGGAGCCGACAGGAGATGAGCTGATCTGCAGGGCTGCGGGGAAGACCTGCCTCCGCGTGCCCCTTGTGCTGCCTGGCATCTCACCACGACGTTTTCTGGGTGCTCTGTGTTTGTATAGAGCATGGCCGAAAAGTCTGGTGGCGGTTGGGGCTTCTGGGTACTGTAATATGAATATTTAATAGTAATTCAGTTGTTCGTACTCACTGCAGGCTGGAAGGTATGACACAGCATTAGAAAAATAAATTATTTGACCATTTTCAGGGCCACATTTCTGAAAGGCAGCAATAAAGGTCTGGGTACAAAAGTGTGCTTGCAAATCTCTGTGTAGTTAGTTCTGTCTATCATACGGTCACGTTATTTATCAAATACAGGGTTGAAAAAATACTGTAGAGCAACAGGCAATATACAGGCCTGTTAGTATGGCTACAACATCTTATTAGAACGAATGGTACCTTCAGGGAATAAGGAATGTAAACAGACGGTGTTTCAGAAAGAAACATTCAACCATATATTATTAAGACAGGAGGCAGCAAACGGGCAGCGCTGTAGCAGTGCTGTACGCCCAGGTGCCCTTTCGGGGTGACCTGAGCAGGGCTCTGGCCGCTTTTGTGTCACCGCAGTCTCTCGGTGGAGTTACTTTCTCAGACTTACTCTTGCCGTATTAATACAAATTGTGTTGCGTGTTTCTGTGGGGTAGCAACTGTCTGCCAGAGAGACTGAGAGTGAAACTTCTTGCGCCGTTATTCTGGGCTCCTGAGCCGCTGTTAATGGAACTGCACAGGTAGGTCTGGACCACTGGACCTGGCCTTGCCCATCGCCCACGGTGAAGGCTGCGTGAGCATGAAAACAGATCAAACAGTCTGCTCCAGCCTCGGAGTTTGGGGAGGAAAACCGCAGCCACTTTAAGGATGATCCTCTGTGAGACCGATGCAGGGGTGATGGCTGCCGTCGTGGGCATTTCCAGCTGCAGGACTGTGCAGGCACGGCAGGCAGGTCAGTCTGGTCCAAGGGCTCGTGATGCTCAGTAATTGCTCCAAGAAAACGTCAGGAGAGGTTTGAGGAGGGAGGCACCACCAAATATGGAATTTCATTTTCCATCGGACAGTGAAAACACAGTTCCCTGGTCCCACTGAAAACTTTTTCCCAGGCTGGCTGCTGAACTTAGTAGGAAGGGAGTTTTTTCAGTAGGCTGGGGGCGGGGAGGGTGTTGTTTTTTAAATCAATGGAGATAGCAGAAACCCCACTGTAAATTTCTAGGGCAAGTGGCAAGCTGGTTTACGGAATGCAGGGAGATGAGAACCTCTGGCTTACGGAAAGCAGCATGAATTAATAATCATTTAATTGGCTTCTCCATTATGTTGCTGGGTTGGGAGATGGAAGTTTAGATGAAGGGGCTGTCAGTGGTACTTTAGCTAAAAGAATCTGATGGCTGGGAGGCGGGGTGGCAACTCCCTTCCCACCAGGATGGAGAGCAGGCAGCTTTGGGAACCCTTGCCGGTTTTGCCTCTGGACCTAGCAAAGGAAAGGATCCCCACTTCCAAGGAAGTGTCCCATCTCACTTCTGAATTAACGCCTGGGAGGGTTTCTCCTCCTCCTCTGCAAAGCAGAAGCTGCCGAGGAAGAATGAGAAGACAAGTAGGTCTCCAAGAAGTGCTGTGGTGGGGCAGCACGCCTGCAGCAGCGCGGGCCCATTGCACTTGGCTTTTGGGTACATTTGTTGAGAAACGCAGATTTTTCTCTAAGGTCGGCAAACCTGAACTAAATCCATTTAAAGAGTCAAAATAGTAAAAATACTGAGTGATGCATAGCCTTATGTCATACTTTAAACCCAGATTCCTTTTTCTTTCCTGCAAGGCCTAGACCTCTAAGCGTGGTGTTGGACATGGTGAGAGCACAGGCGTTGTGCTCCACCTTCTCTGGTGCCAGGCTGCCATTCGGAGCTGAGGCCTTTTTGACATTTTCAGCCAAGGACATTTTGTCCCATCCACTCCATGCAGACGCGAAGGTCCCACGCAGCTGCCAGGAAGCTCTGCAGGCAGGTGCCGAGCTGTGTGTCCTCGTTTCTCCAGGCAGAAGAGAGTTTTTAATTCCTCTGATCTGTGATGTGGACTGAATGTGTCACTTCATGTGTTTGGCTGTTTATCAACAATAAACTTCGGTCTCGGTGTTAAAATTCCCACTTGAGCTGTCAACTCAAAAAATAATACTTAGAACAAATGTTCCGTATGCGTTTTTTAGAATCCTGCAACAAACCAGTTACTCTGGGGTCTGGACAATCATTAATAGTTCAGGTTTTGAAGGATTAAAGTTATGGGTTGGATCAAGTGCATTTAATAAAATTGGCCACTTTGGAGGTGATAAGTAAAAGTAAATTTTAATGACCTTTTAATTTTCCCTAATTCTAAGCAGGCTGCTTCGCAGTAGAAAGGAAATAAGAAAATACCCTGTCATGACTCCAGAGGTTAGTGTTCAGCAGCTACGGGGTCACTGACAGTTGGGTTGCTGAATTTAGTCACTGCATCTGAAAACATCACATCGGTGAGCTGCTAGAAGGGGTGCACAGTGAAGTTCGTGTCAGAGGGTGAGGACCAGGGGCTCCCTGAGCTGCTCATGCCTCGCTGTGCCAGTGCAGATCCTACCACTGGTGGGGGCACCAGGGGTTTTGAAAGTGTCCGAAGCTCACGCTGTAGGAGCACACCTGGCTTTTTTAATACAGTTTTGTAGGTATTTCATGGGTCTCACTCTGTTGCCAAAGCTGAAAGCATCATCCTTTTTTTGGAAGGGTAACCCATATACATGAGCAGAGGTTTCTCCGGTCATCCCTTTTCCTCCCTTGTGTCCCCTGACCCTCTCCCTGGGCTGGCAGGGCCAGCACGGCTCACTGCAGCGCTTGCCAGTAGTCTTGCAGAGCAGATGACACCCAAAGATCTGAACCGGCGGTTTGACAGATACAAAGCCCAGAGAGACCCTGCCCAGACCACCCAGGAGACACAATCGCCATCCGGGGCAGAGAAGTCTAAGGGGACCCGAAGTTGTGGCTGGCGTTGTCATCCCAGCCCGGTGCAGGGCTGGAGCAGAGCTCGCACGGCTGCATGACCGCACTGCCAGCCCTGGGGTCTCTGGACGCCGGTCGCGACGCCTGACTGCCTGATTGGGGCTGACGCTTCAATGTCCAAGGTCACACCGAGGAGTGGACTATGTCAACAGCAATTAGCCTCCTTATCAGGGCCACTTACATCACACAAGGCTCGGGCAGGGCATTTTAAGGCAGGGTGGTCCTTCGCCCACCACGGTGCTGGCTCTCGGTGGTGGTCTCTGCCTCCCCAAACCCACTGGGAGGGACTGCTTTCCTCAGCGGAGGAGCTGCAGGTGGGTCCGCAGTGGTGCCGTGTTTCTCACGCTCCAAGTGGATTTTATTAGTAGGAAGTAAGGAAGGCCAGCTTTGGTCCTGTAGACGTCTTTAATGACTTTCCAGGTCTGAACCCCAGGGAGGGTCGCGGGTTCAAGCTAGTGGACTGACCTGAGCAGCAGTCCACCGTTCTGCGCAGGGGCCAGAGCGGGGTCTGTGTGAGTGTCCGTGTGTCAGCACTGACACCGCAGACTTGTTTTACACAAAGAAACTCTAGGTTTGGACGTTTTCATGGAGTTGGCAGCACAGTGGGGTCCTGTGGTTTTGGTTTCAGATACAGCCAGGACTTTACATCCGTGCATGGAGGTTGTATAACCAGCCAGGGCTGAAATAAGAGGCATGTGGCAGGGCAGCACTACAGGGAAGGAAATTGCCCCTAAGCAGGCTTTGGCACGGCCAAGTCTACCAGGAGAAGTTCAGTAGTACCAGAGCTCCTCTGATCCCTGCCTCCCTCTGGCAGCATTGTTATCTATTTGGAAAACCTATTTTCCCTCTCCTGGAAGTCATTTTGCCTCTATTTAACTGAATGCTTAGAGGTGGGGTCTGGCAGGGAAGGCAGTTATAAGTGGGGATTGTATTTCTTACTGTGATGTGGTACCTTTCAAAATATAGCTTATGCCAGTGAATGGAAGGATCTTTGAGAAGGAAGCAGTTTGCCTGGATATTACTCTGACGGCATCTTCTGAAACAAGGAGCGGATACCAGAGGGTTCACAAAGAGAATGAGACAAGGGGAAGAGTATGGGGGGACCGGTCTAAGAATGCTACAGTGCCTTGTTAATCGGCAGTCGATCCATCATATTAAATATCCAGCTGTCATATATTACCTTTCAAGTGAAAATGAATAACTCCCATTAAGGGCGAAATGGGTTTGAAGTCGATTCGAGACAGATTAAAGTACTGTTATGAATGTGTGTTCGGGGAGGAGGAGACGGGGGCTGTGTATAATATACTTGTCCTTACAGTTTTTAAATAATAGATGTCCCACAAATTTATGTACTGCAGGCTGCCAGGGTTCGGGGGAGGGGTAAAGGTCAGGGATGTGCTTCTCGGAGTGCCACAACTTGCAGAGTGTTTTGCTGTTGACTTCTGGGCTCATTTGCCTTTTTCTGTTTTGCTGAAATAAAATCGCCTTTCCTCAGCTTGTTACAGCGTGAGAACATCTGCGTCCCGTCCCAGCACTGGCTGTAGGCTGGGTCACTGCCATCGTGAGCATTTTGGAGGTACCACATGCTGGGGAGTACCCTCAGATGTCCGCTCTTCCCTGAGGCTGAGCTGGCCGGTGCTGCCCTGGCAGTGTGCCGCTGCTTCCAGCCCAGCGTGCAAGTCAGTTGGGTTGAAGGCCACAGCTTCCAGCCGTCTCCAAGGGAAATGTATTCTAGAGCGTTCATATGCAAAAAGTCCCAGGTGAGCGAGGAGTACGAGTTCTGCTTTGTTGAGTCAGCCAGCTGCTCGTGGAGGTGACGCATTGGCCTTCACGTCTGGCCAAGCATTTGTGTGTCCGATGTAAACACAGGACAAGACTGTCCTGTACCTAACAGGTTGTAAGCAGCCAACAGAAATAGCTGAGATTGCTTCTAACTGTAAATGACACTATTAAAGATAATCAAGAAAACTTTTTTTGGCCAGGCGTGCTTTGTAGGAGGTAAGTTAGTCCACAGACTCATCCTCCTCCAAGTCCTCGCTATGTTTCAAGCAACAGCAGCAAATGGAAATACGGTCTTCGTCCAACTTAAGCCTCTTTGGGGATGTCCTGATAGAAATCTCTTTTTGTTGCAGCACCAGCCAGCCAGGCAGAGAAGGAGCTGACAGAGCCTCCAGCATCTTCTAAACGAATATCGTTTCCCAGCAGCTCTGAGTCGCCTCTCTCCTTTAAGTGGTCAAAAACTTCAGAGGAGACCAAATCAGAGCAGGTAAGGAAGAAGAACCCAGCTTTTTGTGCATTTACAAGCAGGCAATTTGTTTCATATGTGCCAAAAGCAAAGAATAAAATAGGAGAAGGAGGATGAAAGGCGGTAACTGGTGGTAGGAGAAGGCATCAAATTATTAAAGTCTAGCTGTAAGGAAAGAGGAAAGCAGCAGCTGTAACAATTGTGTGATTCATTTGTCTTGCTCTGCAGATGTATCAGTGTCCATATTGCAAGTACAGTAACACAGACGTGAATCGGCTGCGGGTGCACGCGATGACCCAGCACTCAGTGCAGCCCATGCTCCGCTGCCCGCTCTGCCAGGACATGCTGAACAACAAGATCCATTTGCAGCTGCACCTCACCCATCTGCACAGTGTGTCACCTGACTGTGTCGAGAAACTCATCATGACGGTAAGTGGCTGCGTAGTCAAGCATGTCTGCTGCCTTCCTAGCGAAGATGAAGAGTAACGGGATGGCCTGACCTGCACGGGCTGACTTTGCTGTAGTGGGCAGCTCCTTCATCTGTCAGGGCTCTGTCATCTAGGTTTTCCCCATCCCTGTAGGTTTCTGTCTGCAGAGACTATCTTCTCCGTGCCTGACCACTGTGGAAACTGGCAGTGTTTCAGTGTTGAGTAATTTCCCTGTGAAGAGATTAGAATAAATATGATTTCCTTTAACTACTGAGGTCATTGCCTGGGATTGCATTTGCACAGAAGCTTCTGGGAGATGCAGTAGCTGATGTACTGTGCTGCTTCTGTTGCAGAGAAAAAGTGCTCGTGTGTTGATGAGCACTTCCCAAGGACAGCCAGGGTGATTAAGGTAACATTACAGGAAATTAGATAACAGGTTTCTGCTTAAAATATGATTTTAAGAACCAACAGAGTAACTTCCCTTGGCGGTCTCATCTCGTGGAGGGGAGACAGTCCTATTGTGCAGCCCATGTTCTGCGCTTAGTTCACTTAATGAGGAATCATTGTTATGGTTGTATGAGATAAGTTGGATCTGTTACTTCTGTGAGGAGTCGCTCCATCCAAAATTACAATGCTTTTGTTGTGTAACAATTCCCTTTCTTCAGAGTAACCTGAACAAGGGATACGCTGCAGTTGGCCCAAGGGAGGCGGAACCTTATTATGGGACTGTTGAATACTAGACCTGCTGTTTCAAGTGCTGTTTTTAAAATGTTTGGAAATGCCTGGTTTTAAATTAAAATTTAAGCACAGGCATTTAAAATCCTCTGAAGTAGGAAGTTTGCCACTGAAGCATGGAGTGTAAGTTTGCTAGGTAAAGTTAACTGTCTTCATGTAGAGCTCAAACTTGTAACAACTCCACTTCTCGAGCTGTTTGTCAGACAGCATCGTGCCTGTGTATGGGTTGTGATTGCTACTGCTTGTGCAGCTTCTGATGGGGAGCAGATTGTGTTTCAGCACCTAGCATGGGAATCCTTCTCCAACACCATCTCCAAGGAATCGAAATTCATCTAACTTCAGAGCTAGTGCTTGGTGAGGAGTAGCAAATTAACAGCACAGTGTTCAGGTTCTCATTTGTGAGACCTGGGTTTGTGCTCTGGCTTGCGTTACCCCAGAGCCACTGACCCAGAGCCCCTCTCTGCTGCTGGCATACGCGTGGAGTTGTGTGTGCAGCTCCCAGACCTCTTCTCCAGGACTTGTACATGCTCTCGTGGTGCAGAAATGCTCATAAAGGCTTACCCCACTCTCCAGCACTCAGGCACTTGCTTCAGTAAATAACATTTTGAGTCCCAGAATGTTTCTTTCATGAATTCCCTTTTCATAGGTTTCACATGAGTGCGCGTTTCCATTTGCTAGTGTCAGTTTAAGATACAGGTAGAATTAATAAGGCACATTTTCAAAAACCCTTCTAAATTCACAAATGGGATGTATTGTCAGATTTCTACACTGTTATTTCTTTGGTATAATCTTCAAGGCAAGGTTGTGTCTGCATTTAAGAACTTGTCACCAAGTATATAAAATAAGTGTTTATTTTGATTCCTGTCAGTTCTTTCTCTTTGTGATTTTTTTTCTTGCACCCCATTTCTGCTTGTTTTCTCCCTTCTTTGCCAATTCCTGACAATGGACATGGATAATATCATGTTTGTCGTAATACTCATGTTATCAGCTCCCCTCCTTTGATGTTGTCTGAGCAAGCATGTGCAGCGTTGCCCAGCTTTTCTCTTATAGTTCCCTCGTCTTCTCTTTCAATCACCCTTCCAGTCCTCTTGTGGCTCCTTCTCAAATGCCTTTATGCTTTTTATCTTCCTGCTTTGCTTTACCAGCTACCTGTCCTCTCACTTTTCTGCCCTCTCTCTCAGCCCCATTGGGCTCCGCAGGAGCCAAAGATGTGTCCTGCGCCCCGGCAGGCTGTGAAGGCTCGTGGTGGCCACCGTTGGACCAATGCTCCCGACCGCCTGCGAGAACCGTGTATGCCCCGAGTAGGCACCGCATCGTAAATAAAACCCATTAAAAATCCAGCCAGGCTGTCTGCCCCTGGCCCTCTCTGAGTAACAGAGTATAGAGAGGTAGGGAAGAAGAGCACCAGCCGTTCACTAACCCTGCGAAGCTGGCCGTGCTCGCAGGCGCTAGCAGGGGGTAGCTCTGCTCTGCCGACCACTTGTGCACCTGGGTCAAGGATCTGTCCCATCGCAAAGACCTCGGTCTCTGCGACCTGCGTCCGTTTTGATTGATGGTGCTTAAGTTTGTAAATAACCTTCTGAGGACTTGAATGAATCTTGTTAGCTTCTAACTAAATTGATGGAAGGCATTTTGACCTTAGAAGAGCAGTGAGCAGAAGCTAAGCCCCTTTCTTACGCCAATCAGCGTAACCAGTTTGCTAAGGGTATCTGTTACGCTGATGTGAAATGGTTCCTTTCTGAGTTGGGCTGTTGGCAGAACACGCAGTCTGGAACGGGTGCGGTTGGGCTGGTCCATCCTCTCGGCCTGGGCAGATCTGTGTCCTCCAGGATACAGGGAGACTGGCAGAAGCCACTTTTTAAGGAGCTTGGGGCACCCCACAGAGGACGTGGCCAAAGCAACTGCAGTACTGTGGAGAACAGCCCCTTAGGTGAGCGCGTCTGCTGTGCTGGAGCAGGGCCTTGTCCTTCTGCTGCAGAGCACAGGTCTTCTGCTGAGAACCGTGGAGACTGGCTTAGCCATGAAGCTCATCCTCTTGCTCGTTTCTGGTTTTTCCACCTTGCCATTGGCCCTGGCCCTGGGCAGCTGTTTCCTTTGGTACCCAGAGATGTGTCTGGGGAGGAAGACGGCCTCTCCTGCTTCCAGTCAAATAGCACGGGGGCCAAGAAAGCGGTTCTTTTTTGTATTAAATGGCATATTTTGAGAAGTCAGTATGGCTTGTGGAGAACGTGGCAGCATCAAAGGTTGCCAGTTTTGCTCATTCTAGCTAAGATTCCCGTCTCAGTCTGACACGTGAATCAGGTCTTGGTGCCACTGTGAGGGAATTGCAGTCCAGTAACTGGGAGCCAGGTCCCTTTCGACATAGTGTCTTTGCGCTTGGCGTTTGGAGGAGGCTCCAGTTAATAATACCTTATCAGACGCCTTTCAGGAACCTGCAGTGTCTAATATGTCTGTTGCCATAGTAACGGCTGCTTGCTTGTGCTCAGCATCTCAGAGCTGGCTGTTCCGTGCCTCGTCCTTTTCATATCAGCGAGCAGCCGGGCTGGCTGTCCCACGGGACACCCGGGTGCTCCCCGCCGGCCCAGGCGTGGGACGGGGGGCTGGCGGGGCGGCAGCCACAGGGTGAGGGGAGCGGAGCTCGCGCCACGTCCCCGCACGGCAGGGCGGCCGGGGAAGCCCCCGCGGGGCAGGGGCTGGGGCAGGGGCTCCCCCCGTCCCAGTCTCCTGCGGCTTCCCTTCCACGGGGCTGGTGCGCCAAGGTGGCCGAGTTCATTTTACGTGGCGTTTCAGCCGCTCTAAGCGGGTCTAATCGCCATCTTTCCACATAACAGCCTCTTTGCTAATCTTGGGCCTGCACCGCTTCAGCAGAGAGCCCCTTAATGAGGGTGAAGTGCAGTTCGCCTGCACAGTCGATTGACAAGACTGATGGGCTCAAGCCGGGAGAAGGGACGGCTTCCCGAGAGCCTCCGGGAGCGGGGAGCTCTCCCTCCTCCCGCGGCCGGCTTTATCCTTCTGCACATTCCTCTCCCGTCATTTCTGTTGTCAGTTTTCTCTTCCTCGGTTTAGGGCGTCTTCCCAGTGTTTCAGCCGTCTTTCCATCTTCTTCTTTTCTCCCTTGCTCTAAGAGTAATTCTTGCCCGTCCCTGCCATGCTCACTTCTCCCTCTCGCTATCTTTACATTTTTTCCCTCTTTCCTATTGTCTTTTCTTATTGCTCTCTCCCTTCTGCTGTCATTCAATTTTTCTCTCTCCCTCCTTCTCGCCCCCTCTCACTCCCCCCTTTCCCTCTCACTCTGTGTCTCATTCTCCATCTCGGATGAAGGTAATGAAAATAATCGGGCTTCATTAATTCTGAGCCCTGTGAGATGATAGCCATTTGGAGCCATGTTTGCCAATTAGATGGTCTAAATTAGAAGTGACCTTGGTATACTGCCATCGCTTTGCCTCTCTGAGTCTAATGAAGCTTTTCACTCCAGCACCCTCTCTCTCTCTTTGTAATGGAAATTACCTCCTTTGTCTGGTTGGGAACCTTGCATTGCATGTGTATTTCCCCCTGGTTGCATGGACATAGGGATAGTAATGTATCTCTCCTCAGACCCCTTCTAGAGATTTTCTTTTCAAAGCCGCATGATTTCAGCATTTGGGGGCATTTACGGAGGAACTGCATAGGCTGTCCACACGTTTGGTCACTTGGTCCAGAGGAAAGTCAGAGCAGGCTGATGCAGTGCACAAGGGGAGCTGGCTATTCACACTATCCAAGATTAATTTTTTGGACGTGCCAGGAATATGCTTGTGTCATGCTGCTGGGGCCAGAGCGGGAGGGGTGTTGCAGCTCTGAGCCTCCAGTCCACGCTGATAAGCGGCTCTGCAGTTCATCGTCTTCATAGTGGCAGGAGCCACGCTTGTCACTGCTGTAGGTTGTCACCAGTGAGGAGTGGACCCGCAGGTTGTTCTCCAGACTGGTGACAGGGCTGTAGGTGTCAGGGTGTGTATAGTCTACTGAGGATACTCATGGGGCAGGGAGGCAGGAGACATGGCGTGTCAGCCTTTGGGTTTTTTGTAACAGCCACTCGCTGGACCATGTTGTCTGTAGAAATGGCCATCGAATTGGGGTGCCCGTGCATGTCAGTGGATCTCATCATCATGACGAAATTTATCTGCTTAAGGGGATCTGAATTTCATCCAAAAGGGAGGGTCCTTGGAAGCAGAGGGGCTTGTCCCAACAACTTCCCGTCTTCTAAGCCAGATAATTGGCTTCTCTGCAGTCTGCTCTAGGGGGAGGTTCTCTGGCCAGTGTTCCCATCTCCAGTACAGACCACAGGGGTAATGTTTCAAAGTGGGGCGCAGGAGGGGCTGCCACAGTCTCTGGCCCAAACTTCCCCCTCCTTTGCTCCTTACCCAGGCAAGTTCCCTGTCCCACTGAGCGGACGGGGATGGGGACGGGGCAGTCAGAGCAAAGGGTGTGCCCTGAGCGCCTGCCTCAGCATCGGGGGTTTTCTTGGAGACAGTGACTCTAGTCGTCGAAGTACCGATAAACAGAACCTGATCCACGTATTGGTATCCGAATGCTGAGCTGTCAGAAAGAGCGGGTAGGAGTGAGCTGCTGACTCCTCCCCACCTCCTGGTTTCATTTGGACAGAAAGGTCAAGAGCAACAGGGGTCGAGGGGACCGTTTGCTTCTGTGCGGTAACGTTGGAAGAGCGACCTACAGGAGACCTTGGACACAGGGGCGGCGGGGGGACGGGCGCTCTCGGGGCTGTGCACAGAGGTGGATCCGGTGTGAGAGTGGTGTTTCCAAGCTGGAAGGCATTGCTGGCGGCTTGTGGGCCAGAAGATCACGGCTGCAGCTGTGAAGGGGACACAGTTTAATGTCAGACAGAGCAAAACAAGTATGTACAGAAGAAGGAAAGGGAGAAGACAAATCACATTTGTTGGACTTACCTCTGTAGGGTTGTTTTTTAATAATGATTCACATTGACTGACTTGTTGCCGGTGTGAAACAGTTGGTGTTGGAAACATTTAAACTGGGAGGTAGAGGTATTGAGCAGAGCTGAGGATGGATGCCAGGATTACATGCCAGGTATTGCCTGCTCAGGCAAGAGGGAGGTAGAGAGCATTTAACAAGAGCACACGCTAACATGGGCTGTGCTCGAGATAAACACGTTCCTCTCTATCACCAGAACAGTTAATGCCGTTTAAATACAACTGAAGTACAAACTGCTGTGTCGTAGAGCACCGCTCCTTGTTTACCTGTCGGGTGGCCGTGGCCTACTAAACCTTCCTGCCCCCTTGGTACTCTCACTACTTGTTTATAATAAAAGCAGCTGCAACATGCGAGGCATTTTCTGCACGTACAAGGAAATGGTATCTCCTCGGACAGGTTTGCAGTGTAAAAGGACAGGTAGTTCAAAATGGGCAGTCTGGAATTCAGTGTAAATGCAAAATAATTTGAGACGTGCAGCCTATTTTCACTATTTGTATCTTTGCTACCTGCTCGAGGGTGGTCCTTGGGGATGAAGAGACAGAGTAGTCCTGCCCTGGAAAATGCCATAGGAAACGGACAGCACTTTCAGAAGAAGCCTGAATGGTGCTAAACAGGTAGAGGACTAAAGCGGGTCCCGTTGCTGAAGGAAGACCAGTGCCTTATTTTCAAGGTTTTGCTTCCCAGGGCCAGCCCTGTGTGGCTGCCTGGGCTGCCTGCAGTTGCCCTACATCCGTATCCAGAATTTCTAGTTTCCTGCACTTTTTTCCAAGCTTTTTTCTGTTTGCCTTTTGGATTTTTGTGCCTGTAGCAATTTAATGTACCACAGCCTGTTTTTTTTTTTTCCTCCCCCCCTTTTTTTTTCTTCTTTTTTTTTATTGTGGAGGGAGGGGTAGAAGTAGGGTGAGAACTGTGGCTATGGAGATGCAGGTAGATAAAGGTAATTACTTAAACACATATAGGGCAGGACTTACTGGTTTGGAGACCCAGATTAAGATGCAGAGGAGCATGTGAGGTTGATGATTATATTTCGGGGAGAGTTAATTGACGGAAGGTGAAGGCAGACAAAGAACCGCTGCTTACTGCCTTCTTGAATCCCAATCAGGAATTATGATTAAAGACGCGGCGAGACAACAGAGGCCTGATGAATTGGTGTCTTTTTTTTTTCTTTTTTGCCGTCATTCACACTTGATTGACTTCAACCTTTCAAGTGCAAAAGTCTCTCTTTTCCATTATTATTCATAGCCATCTGAGTTTTTCTAATTAAAGTGTATGAAAACAATTACTGATCCGTCGTACTGAGTGTGGTAGTGGGGATGGCTGCCTTACTGTAATGCGTATAAAAAGCCCACAGTTTTCTATAATGATGTGCAGCTGAGGTGTTAGATAATTTTATTCTTTTTCTACTCTGTTGGGGTTTTTTTTAATTTCTCATGATTTATTTTTCATAATTCCTAAAGATCCTAGGAAAGCGTTCTCCCTGCTGATAAAGCTGAGAGGGATGGCTCCTTCTTGCCTTTCCTCCTCAGCATCCCTGCTCGTCCCCCTCCTCCGAGCCTGGCTACCGGGAATTAACCAGTGACCTTTCACGTCTCCCGACCCACCACCCACAGCCGTCAGATACTCCTGCTTAGAGTAAAAGGTGGAATGAATTTGGTGTGCTCAGCTTCCCTCCTGGTGATTTATCAGTGCCAGCTGCCTTTCCTGCAGACGTCTGTGAGACCCAGCGCTCACCTCCGTGCACCAGCCATCCCAGTAAAGGGAGGGAGCTCAGCATCGCTCCCCAGTGCGGTTCAGAGGTCTGCAGCCACTCATATGTGAACATTTCATTCTGAGGTTTTTCATGGACTGTTTTTGCTTCCATTCGCTTAGTGAAGCCAAGGTCTAGTCTATGTTTGCTTGGATTTGACATGTGTGTAGATAAGGAAGATTTCATGTCCTGCACATAGGTTTACCTTCAGCTTCACCACAGATTTGCTAATGTCTCGTGCAGTTCAGTGGGAGCCTTGTGGTCCTTGACTTCGCAGAAAGCAAGGTAACACTGCATGCAGATAACAGCCTCACTCACTCACTCTCTTCTGAAATCCAAGGTTCAAATGCCCTCTTAGTATCTGACAGAAGGACAGAGGGACTTGTTTCGCTAGGAAACAGACCTGTCTAGGAGTGTTTATGTATGCCTCACTTTCCCAGCAGTCAGAGGCTGGGAGCAGAAGCGCCATGAGCATTGCAAGTCAGTGTTGGTTTCTGTACCTTCAAGTACCATGGCCCTGGTGAATGGGAAATGCTCCCTGAGTGTCAGCGGGGTGAAGCATGCACCTGCTTGGAGCTGTAGAGGTGTCTTCACTTGCCGCAGGCATCTAACCAGTGCTGGCAGCCATGCGCTGGAATACGGCATGGACGGTGACGGTGATACGGGTCTGTTTTTCCAGTTGCTGCTCTGGGGAGAAGCGCTGTGGGGCAGCTTTTCAGGTGGTGTGAGATACTGGCTCTGGATGTTCAGAAGGGTATTTGTTGTCCTGTGTCTGATGCCAGCCACGTGCAAACTGCTAGCGAGGTAGTTTGTATGTTCTCAGTGTGACTGGATACACCCTAAGAAACAGAGTTTTGCGGAAAAAGATGAGCGTATGCATTTGACTCTTTCAAAGAGCGTCTCTAGTTGAAGCACGCAAACTCTCCAGCTCTTAAAAAATGTTGGTGTTCAAGCACTGCATTGGTTCTGATGGTGCAGGTTCTAGACAAACGCTTGAAGAGAGGCGAAGGGAACACATCAGTCAGAGCAAGGAAAGGGTTACCAAAAGCTTTTCTTTTTGCAGACAATTTGCTGTCTTTTTAGTCTTTCCTTATTCATCCTTTCCTTTGTCACCTCTCTCCTTATTTGTACTTTTCTTTCTCATGCCCCTCCTTTTCCTGCATCGATACACTTTGAAAACAGTGCTGCAATGCTCCCTAGTTCAAGATTACAGTGTACTTTACGAGGTATGATTTAATTAGGGGCCTTATTATGTTTTCAGCAGCTTAAGGTGGGCCTTTCAACTTATCTACCTAATTGGTTGCACAAGAAGTTTCACAGCCCATGACAAAACATTGTCAGTGATCAAAGTCTGAATTCTACATAAAGGAAAAATATTAATAATAAGATTATTCTTCAAGTGTGCACTGCTAATTATGTCCAGAATGTAACTGTAGAAACACTTTTGACTGATGTGAGCTTTGTCTAATAAATATGAGTCTTCACTGAGCTATGAAAAGTGATGCCTCTGACTTTACAATATTGGTGTCTAGTTTTGCCACTGAAGATGTTTAAAATATTTTCCTGTGTTTTTCTTCTCGCCACGTCCTTTCCTCCCTGTCTCCAGGTGACAACACCTGAGGTGATGATGCCCAGCAGCATGTTTCTCCCGGCAGCCGCTCCAGAGAAAGACGGGAACTCCACCACAGAGGAGCTGGGGAAGCAGCCTGGTGAGTGTGGGTCAGTGAGGTCCACGGGTCCCACCACTCCCCTAGCTCCATCACCTGGTCAGGGACTGTGTCTGGGACATCTCCGCCCCGGTGAGCTCCATGTGCCCAGCTGTGCCCTGGGAACCACAGTAGTCGGACGGTGCCCAGCAGGGCCGTCTCCCTTCATCAGTGCCACAAACAGGCTGGTGCCCGGGGCGTCCCCATGGCAGGGCAGAGCAGGGCAGCTCAGAGCTGAGGAGCACAGCTCACCACCGTGGCCATTCACATGGAAATGGTGTTGCATCCTTGCAAAGTAGAAGACCAGATGTGAGCGGTGAAAAGCAGAGGTGGTGGAGGGCTGAGGGGATTGGTAGAGAAGTGCCAAAGATTGCGGCTGCTGGCCGCAGACTGTGCTACCACCTCTGCTGTCCTTGCTCTGCTGCCATCATAGCTCAAGTACGGATGCTGGGCATACGGTTTGGGGAGCTTTGAGCTGCTGTGGTCCTTATCTGGCTCAAATCTCCTCAGCCTATTTCATTGCCGGTCTGTGTTATGAAGGCATGGCTGTAAATCCATGGCTGTTTAGTCCTGGCTTTGTTGTGTGATGTGAGAAGATCATAAGAACATTGTTCTGCATGGGCAGAAGTGTCTGATCTCAAGCCTGGCAGGGAAGCAACGCCGGTCTTCCTTCTGTGCCCTCATGGAAGGTCTGTAAGGAATCTGGGGATGAAGACAGCCGTCGTTACCTTTCAGGCAGGCAGCCTCAAGGCAGTGATGCTGGTGGGGCAGCACTGGCACAGCCAGGGTAGCTAATGTTGCCCTGGGCAATAGGATCCCTTTTTTGGCCCCTAGCCATATCATGCTGTCTTTTGCAGCAGGACTGTGCTCTTAGACCCTGGAAAAGTGGCGGCACACTGAGTGCTTGTTCCTTCTTCTCCTGTCCTCCCTCAAACAGCACCCTTTGAGCTGCTGCCAGCAGGACCTGAATTTCATTCCTGTTTTTTCTAGCTTTGATAGGACCAAGACTCAAATACTACCTTCTTAGTGGAAAATAGGCAGGACATCAAAGAAAAACAGCAAAACAGACAGGTGCCTGAATGGCCTTCACTTAAAAGGAAGAATGAAAGGTGATAAATGCACTAAGGGAATGTGTGTGTGTGTGAATAATTTCCAGATATTCAAAGTGGGCAAGAAAGCAAATTCTGTAGGTTTATGCAGTGGGCCATGATGAGGGTAATGGGCTGGTATTAAAATAAATGAATGAAGATAGAGGAGAAATGTTAGAAATACTTATCATCCTGCAGAGAAAAAAACAAAGACATATTAGGGACAAAAAGAGGGTGTTGATCCGCCCTTGTGTGCTGGTGTAATTTTCAGGTTTGCTCTAATTTTGTTTTCGCAGAGATCTCTGAGGACTCGGGAAAGAGTCTTTTGCCATCAGAAAGTGCAGAGCACAGCGGAGATCCCAAGCCCGTTCCGGCCGATCAGAGCTCTGCCAGGGAGGACTCCGGCTTCCTCTGCTGGAAGAAGGGCTGCAACCAGGTGTTCAAGAGCTCGGCAGCCCTGCAGACACACTTCAATGAAGTTCACGCAAAGCGGCCTCAACTGCCGGTATCCGATCGCCACGTCTACAAGTACCGTTGTAACCAGTGCAGCCTGGCGTTCAAAACCATTGAGAAGCTGCAGCTCCATTCCCAGTACCACGTCATCCGGGCAGCCACGATGTGCTGCCTCTGCCAGCGCAGCTTCCGAACCTTCCAGGCCCTGAAGAAGCACCTGGAAACCAGCCATCTGGAGCTGAGCGAGGCCGACATTCAGCAGCTGTATGGTGGTCTCTTGGTCAACGGGGACCTCCTCGCTATGGGCGATCCTTCACTTGCAGAAGACCACACTATAATAGTCGAGGAAGATAAGGAGGAGGAGAGCGACTTGGAAGATAAGCAGAGCCCAACAGGTAGCGATTCGGGGTCGGTACAAGAGGACTCTGGCTCAGAACCGAAAAGGGCCTTACCCTTCAGGAAAGGCCCTAACTTCACTATGGAGAAATTCCTAGATCCGTCTCGCCCTTACAAGTGCACAGTCTGCAAGGAGTCTTTCACGCAAAAGAACATTCTCCTGGTCCATTACAATTCAGTTTCTCATCTGCATAAACTGAAAAGAGCCCTCCAGGAGTCTGCTACTGGGCAGCCCGAACCTACCAGCAGCCCAGACAACAAACCTTTTAAGTGTAAC
Organism: Buteo buteo; assembly: GCF_964188355.1. Lineage (NCBI taxonomy): Eukaryota > Metazoa > Chordata > Aves > Accipitriformes > Accipitridae > Buteo > Buteo buteo. The sequence goes on along the minus strand of NC_134181.1, from coordinate 460,474 downwards.
ACCTGCAACGTGGCCTACAGTCAAAGCTCAACGTTGGAGATCCACATGAGGTCTGTCCTGCACCAAACCAAGGCTCGCGCTGCCAAGCTGGAGGCGGCTGGGGGCAGCGGCAGTAGTAACGGAGCTGGCAACAGCAGCAGCAGCAGTCTCTCTTTGGGTTCATCCACGCCAAGTCCAGTGAGCGCTAGCAACAGTAATACTTTTACAACCACCAACTCAAGTAATTCGGGCACAACTCCCATTCCCAGCCTGCTCAACCAGGTATCCAGCGACAATGTGGGAATTCCTCCTTTAGGTAACCCTGTAAGCACTAATATCTCCTCCCCTTCGGAGCCCAAAGAGGTAAACCGAAAGAAGCTGGCAGACATGATTGCATCCAGGCAGCAGCAACAGCAGCAACAGCAGCAGCAGCAGCAGCAGCAGCAGCAACAAGCTCAAACGTTGGCACAGGCACAGGCCCAAGTCCAGGCCCATCTGCAACAAGAACTGCAGCAGCAAGCTGCTCTCCTGCAGTCTCAGCTGTTCAACCCAGCACTTTTGCCGCACTTTCCGATGACCACTGAGACCCTTCTGCAGCTTCAGCAACAGCAGCATCTTTTGTTTCCTTTCTACATCCCCAGTGCTGAGTTCCAGCTCAATCCAGAAGTTAGTTTGCCTGTCACCAGTGGTGCGCTGACATTGACTGGTACAGGTCCAAGTTTGCTGGAGGACCTGAAGGCTCAAGTTCAGCTCCCTCAGCAGAGCCATCCACAGCTCTTACAGCAGCAGCAAGGTCAGCTGTCCTTGTCACAACCTCACTCTGTCCTTATACAGCAGAGCCAGCACCCTGAGAAGAAGAATAAATCTGTAGTGAAGGAGAAAGAAAAAGAAACCCCACGGGAAAGGGAAAGTGCAGAGAGGGGAGACAATAATGTAGCATCTAAGGAGTCTCTGCCTGATAACTTAAAGCCCAAAGAGAAGAAGGACTTTGTACCAGGCAGTAGTTCAGAAGCCTCCTTACTGCCTCCGCGTATTGCCTCTGATGCGAGAGGGAATGCCACAAAAGCCTTGCTGGAAAACTTTGGCTTTGAGCTTGTCATTCAATACAACGAGAACAAGCAGAAGGTGCAGAAGAAAAATGGGAAGACAGAGCAAGGTGAGAACTTGGAAAAGCTTGAATGTGATACATGCGGCAAGTTCTTTTCGAACATCCTCATCCTGAAGAGCCACCAAGAGCATGTTCACCAACATTACTTTCCCTTTAAGCAGTTAGAGAGATTTGCCAAACAATATAGAGAACACTATGACAAACTGTACCCGCTACGGCCTCAGACCCCAGAGCCACCACCACCACCTCCACCGCCCCCACCTCCGCTCCCTCCAGCACCTCCTCAGCCAGCTTCTACTCCTACCATTCCTACTTCTGCCCCACCGATTACCTCTCCTACAATCGCACCAGCCCAGCCGTCTGTGCCACTCACCCAGCTCTCCATGCCAATGGAGCTCCCCATCTTTTCACCACTTATGATGCAAACCATGCCACTACAAACGTTACCTGCTCAGCTGCCACCCCAGCTGGGTCCCGTAGACCCTCTGCCTGCCGACTTGGCCCAGTTGTACCAGCATCAGCTCAACCCTAGCCTTCTCCAGCAGCAGCAGAACAAGAGGCCACGGACACGGATCACTGACGACCAACTCAGAGTCCTTCGGCAGTATTTTGATATTAACAATTCCCCAAGTGAGGAACAGATCAAAGAGATGGCGGACAAATCTGGGTTGCCTCAGAAAGTGATCAAGCACTGGTTCAGAAACACTCTTTTCAAAGAACGCCAGCGCAACAAGGATTCCCCATACAACTTCAGTAATCCTCCCATTACCAGCCTGGAAGAACTGAAGATAGACTCACGTCCTCCTTCTCCAGAACCTCAAAAGCAGGAGTACTGGGGAAGCAAGCGATCCTCCCGGACACGCTTTACTGACTACCAACTCAGAGTCCTGCAGGATTTCTTTGATGCCAATGCTTATCCAAAGGATGATGAATTTGAGCAGCTTTCAAACTTGCTGAACCTCCCAACGCGTGTTATAGTGGTGTGGTTCCAGAATGCCCGTCAAAAAGCTAGGAAAAACTATGAGAATCAGGGAGAAGGCAAAGATGGGGAACGACGGGAGCTTACAAATGACAGGTATATTAGAACAAGCAACTTGAACTACCAATGCAAAAAGTGCAGTCTAGTCTTTCAGCGCATTTTCGATCTCATTAAACACCAGAAAAAGCTTTGTTACAAAGATGAGGATGAGGATGGACAGGATGATAGCCAGAATGAAGACTCTATGGATGCAATGGAGCTCTTGACTCCAACCAGTTCCTCCTGCAGCACACCAATGCCCTCACAAGCTTACAGCACACCTACGTCTTCAGCCAACGCAACCTCCTCAGCTTTTCTGCAGCTCACAGCAGAGGCAGATGATTCCTCCACCTATAGTTCTAAAGTAGAAGCTACAGATGAGAAACCAAAGCAGTCCGAACCTCCAAGTACACAGCAAAACCAAACTCAAGAGAAGCAAGTGCAACCAAAGCAAGAGTCTCAGCAGCAACAGGACCAAGGAGAACAAAAGTCAAGTTCAGCACACCAAAAGATTACACAGTTATCCTCCCCCTCCTCATTGCAGCAGCCACCTCCCCCTCCTCAGCCCCCTCAGTGCTCCTTGTCACAGTCAAGCCCAAGTCCGTCTCAGCTCTCACATCTCTCCCTCAAACCCATTCACACATCCACCCCTCAACAGCTGGCAAACCTACCTCCTCAGCTAATCCCATACCAGTGTGACCAGTGTAAGCTGGCATTTCCTTCCTTTGAGCATTGGCAGGAGCATCAGCAGCTTCATTTTCTGAGTGCACAGAACCAGTTTATCCACCCCCCATTCCTGGACAGAACGCTGGATATGCCGTTCATGCTTTTTGATCCCAGTAATCCACTACTTGCGAGCCAGCTGCTGTCTGGAACGTTACCACAGATTCCAGCAAGCTCAGCCACTTCACCGTCAACTCCAACATCCACAATGAATACCCTGAAGAGAAAGCTGGAGGAAAAGGCCAGTGCAAGCCCTGGAGAAAATGACAGTGGGACTGGAGGAGAGGAACCGCAAAGGGATAAACGTCTAAGGACAACCATTACCCCAGAGCAGCTGGAAATTCTTTATCAGAAATACTTGCTCGACTCCAACCCAACACGGAAAATGTTGGATCACATTGCACATGAAGTGGGCTTGAAGAAACGCGTGGTGCAAGTTTGGTTTCAGAACACCCGTGCACGGGAAAGGAAGGGGCAGTTCAGAGCTGTAGGGCCTGCCCAAGCCCATAGACGGTGTCCCTTCTGCCGAGCTCTTTTTAAAGCAAAGACAGCTCTTGAAGCTCATATCCGATCCCGTCACTGGCATGAGGCCAAGAGAGCTGGATACAACTTGACATTGTCTGCTATGCTCTTAGATTGTGATGGGGGACTCCAAATGAAGGGAGACATCTTTGATGGAGCAAGCTTTTCCCACATGCCACCAACTAGCAGTGATGGACAGAGTGTTCCTCTCTCCCCGGTGAACAAGAGCATGGAACTGTCACCTCGAACTCTGCTGAGTCCATCCTCCATTAAGGTGGAAGGGATAGAAGACTTCGAGAGTCCCTCCATATCCTCGGTCAATCTGAGCTTTGACCAAACAAAGCTGGACAACGATGACTGCTCTTCTGTCAACACTGCAATCACAGACACTACAACAGGAGATGAAGGAAATGCAGACAACGACAGTGCAACAGGGATTGTAACCGAAACCAAATCAGCATCAGGACCCAGTGAAGGTCTGACAAAAGCTGCCATGATAGCAATGTCTGAATATGAAGATCGGCTGTCTTCTGGCCTGGTCAGCCCAGCTCCCAGCTTTTACAGCAAAGAGTACGATAATGAAGGTACTGTGGACTATAGCGAAACATCCAGCCTTGCAGACCCCTGCTCACCCAGCCCTGGTGCAAGTGGTTCAGCCAGCAAGTCTGGAGAGAGCGGGGATCGGCCCGGACAGAAACGCTTTCGCACTCAGATGACTAATCTCCAGCTAAAAGTTCTTAAGTCATGCTTTAATGACTACAGGACACCTACCATGCTGGAGTGTGAGGTCCTGGGCAATGACATTGGACTGCCAAAGAGAGTTGTTCAGGTCTGGTTCCAGAATGCTAGGGCAAAGGAGAAGAAGTCCAAACTCAGCATGGCCAAGCATTTTGGTATAAACCAAACAAGTTACGAGGGACCCAAAACAGAGTGCACTTTGTGTGGCATCAAGTACAGCGCTCGACTGTCTGTACGTGACCATATCTTCTCTCAACAGCATATCTCCAAAGTTAAAGAAACCATTGGAAGCCAGTTGGATAAGGAAAAGGAGTATTTTGACCCAGCTACTGTACGTCAGTTGATGGCTCAGCAGGAGCTGGACCGGATCAAAAAAGCCAATGAGGTTCTTGGTCTGGCAGCTCAACAGCAGGGCATGTTTGATAACACCCCTCTGCAAGCTCTTAACCTTCCTGCTGCATACCCAGCACTACAGGGCATCCCTCCAGTCTTGCTCCCAGGCCTCAACAGCCCATCCTTACCAGGCTTCACCCCATCCAACACAGGTGGGTATGGATATTATCACACTGCTCAGAGACACAGCTTAACTTCATGCATCTTTAGCACAAGCGAATGTTCCCTTGAGAATGACTGATAATAGGATACCCAGCCCTTTAGTTGAGCATGTTTACTTGACAGCAAATAAGCAATAGGTATTTTATCTTTAGTTCCTGAACTCGGGTTTTCTAGCAAAGTCTGAAATAGAGCAAGGTCTAGACATGCTGCGTATCTCTGTTCTATTAGCACAGACTAAAAATTCTGAAGCATTTCCAAGGAAGTGGAAAATAGAGGATTTATCAAATGGAACAGGAAAAGGACTAATGTGCTGAACGCGTTGTTCATTATACCTTTCCTTTTGTTACTAAATTCAGTTTCTGTAGTGCTATCCCAAGTTTTCAATAATTCTGAACTGTTTCTAGGGAAAAGTGTGATGTGCATGACAGCACTGGTGACAGAAACCTGGAGCATCTTTAGGTAATGTCCTTATGGTGACCTCCGGGACAAATCCTGATGCAGCTGTGCATTGGATTTTGAGCACTGCCTGGGCACAACCTGAAAGTACCTTCTCAACAAACAACAGTGTAGTTGTGGGACAAATCTACTTTGTATTTTAATAAGGTTTTTCTTAACAACACTACATAAAAATGAAATTTGGCATAGTCCTTTAGGTGGCCTAATCCCAGATATTGGACTTTGTTTTTTGAGGATGCTCCTTTCCCTTGTACCTGGTGGACAGATGGAAGGTATAAGATGTGCAGAAACACTGGCAGTGGACGATACTGCTTAGTAGACTAGCAGTGACATAGAAACTTGATCCAAGGGCCTTATTTCACCCCTGCTGCATCCGTGGCATCCCAGAGACATGCCTGTGTCTGAGTTGCCACTCGTGACAGAGTAATTGATGTTCTCTAGGAGACTTGCTTTCACTTGGCAGACTTCTCTGTTTACTTCTGATGATCCCTCTTCAAGTTGACTTTCACCAGGGCTGCTGTATGTTTACAGAGATATCCCGAGAACTGATTCCAGTGTCTTGTCTCAGCAGCAGGCTGAGACTGTCTCAGGTTGGACAGCCCATGACACTGTAACGCCTGCTATGGTTACACCATATGCCTTGTATGCACCATATGTGCACCTTTGTTTTCTACACTGTGGCAATACAGGTCTTCCGCTATTAGGCAGTGTCCAGAAACAATAACTTTCTCTTGTTGTACTGAACTAATTGAATAATAATGAGTTCTAATCCATGGCGTTAAGCCTAAATAGGATCTGAGCATCTTCCTGGCTTGTTATTCGGAAACTGGAGTGCTATCAGTCTCCAAAAAGACTTTCTGATGCTTTTATTCAGCAGGCTGATTCTGAAGTTCCTTTTTCAACAGATTGAAAAACTCAGTGCACGTGCTGCCAGGTAACATGGTTGTGTCATGTTAATAAAATTGCCATCCTTTTTCATCATCCAGGAGGTAAATCTGTGGATAAGCAAATCAAAGTCTTAGACAAAAGGACAGTAGCTGGTGTGAGCAGCTATGTGGAACTTGAACAGCTCATCTGATATTCGCAAGGGGGACTGGGTGCAGAGCTGCTCGCTGTAAATCACATCACTAGCGCCTGACGTTTGTGTGTGGTTGCAGTGACTTTGGGTATAACACCCTAAAGAGCATACTAGAGACCCATGACTCAAAACAAGCATCTTTCTCTCCCCTTGGAAGTTGCTGTGCTCAGCTTTTTCTCCATTACTGCCCATCTCTAAAATATCATCTGTTGACAAACGAAAAAGAGTTAAATCTCCCTGTATTTGTTGAGTTCTGGCCTTTCCAAAGATCATCCACTCTCTTGGGGTCAAGATCCTTTTTTCTATGAGAGTAGCAGAGGGGATTACCTTGCAGCATGGTTGCTGATGTCCATGTCAGAACGTCCTATCAGAGAGCAGAAAAGATCAGAGTAAGTTTTTTGGAATCTGGAAGAGCTTTCTGCTGGGAGTTAGGGCCTCTGCAAGGGTTTTTTGCAGTTACAGAACTCTTCCAACGACTCCCAAAGCAAAAGTAAAATTATTCTTGACTACAGTTGTAAGATAGGTCATTGTAATTAAACCATTTTTAAAAATAGTTGCTATTAGAAATTCTTCTGTTCAGGGCTGCTGCCCATTCCTGCTCCTTGAATCTAGTCCTAGCTATATGCCTGAAGGGCATCTTTGCATGCCAGGACTTTTTCATGCGATACTTCTGTTCTTACCAAAGATCTTGTTTCGGAGGCCAGAACTAGGCCAAGAGGATCTCTCTGGCAAATTATATTGTCAGCCTATCACAGATAGCTCTGTGCTGTTTACTCAGTACCCCAAATTTATAACAAGATCTAAAATCACTTTTTTGCACTTCAATCTATATTGTTGCTTTTATTTTTCTCCGAAGACCAGTATGTGTCCTGAGGAGATGGGGCTACGTACTATGAATGTTAAAAGCCATCAGTGACTGCCTAGACAGGGCTAAGCTATTTAGAAAGTCAAACAGACTATTTGTGGCCTTTAGATAAAGCTCCAAAGGTCAGGCCATCTCAGCTCAAAGCCTGTCGAAGCAGATAAGGCTGTGCATCCAGGAATGTTATGAATTACCCGCTGCTCCTGCGCTTGAACCTCTCAGGGACTGTTCAACTAGGGAACATCAGTTTCAATGGCATCTATCCATAATATGCCCTTATCTGAAATCTATAAGGCTGCTGTGTGGAGCCTCACTTCATACACTTCATACCTTCACAAATCACTATTGTCTCGATACTGCATCGGGAGCAGGTTTCAGAAGGGCTTTGCACCAGCCGCCGCTGAATTCTCCCAGCTCTTGGCTGCCCTCCTCCCAGCCCTCCTGCCGGGCTCCTTCGCCAGGCTGGCCCCTGCAGAGCCACGGTGGCTTTGTCTCCTGCCTTTGGCTCGGGAGGCCAGCGCCGGGTGCGGGTTCCCAGCGTCAGTGGATGAATGCAGCGCTGTAGACAAATGAGCTGTTTATACCAGGGTGTAGTGCAGCCAGGTTTCGGAGAGTGCTTCGCTCCCCTTAGCTGCCAGCTGCTACTCAGAGCACGATGCTGCAAGAAAGCGGTTCCTGTGCTGTATGCTGAGAAGCGTGGATTCCCTTTGGGCTACACCAACTTTACAGGGCATGGTTCAGTGACAGGCTCTTGCGATGCAGCTGTGCCGGCAGCAGTCTGGGGCTTGGTGTCCAGAAGCTTGAGGAGCACGTGTGTCTGCACAGAATTTACATCTTGTGCTCCCTCCATCAGCCTCTGCCCCCGGTCCTGCCATCAGCTTTGGCCGAGGCCCCGGGTATCAGGCTGCCTGCTAGCAGCAGGGATGAGATGCTTGAGGATGCCTACACTTGTTCCTCAGGATCAATTATGATGATTTAAGACCTCACCAGGATAAAGGAGGCAGCTGCAGCTCAGGCAGAGCTGTTGGCCCCAGTCCCTAGCTGTGTTTGAGTCCCTTTTACGCTGCCTTCGCAAGACAAAGGAGCCCTGTGCATAGCCATTTCCCTGCTGGCATGCTTCCCCTTGGAAAAGACTTTAAGTTGCCACCATGCCCTGAATAATCCCCAAAAGGGGCAGTTTCTGCTCTTCTCTCTCCTCTCCTCTCCTCTCCTCTCCTCTCCTCTCCTCTCCTCTCCTCTCCTCTCCTCTCCTCTCCTCTCCTCTCCTCTCCCCTCCTCTCCTCTCCTTTCCCCTCCTCCCTCCTCTCACTGGATGTGTCACTGAAGAGGTACAACCTAAAATAGAAGTTACTGTGCCTCCATGGCTGATTCCTAGTTCTGCAACTGTTCATACCCAGGCTGCCTTTGAGCAGTTACCATCGCAGCTTTGTTAATGACGGGTTGGATTTTGTTGAATGGTTTTGTGGCAGGGGTGGATCCTGCAGCCGGTTCCTGGCTCCAGAGCCACGGAGCATGCGGGGCTGCGCCAGCAGAACGTTAGAGCCATTTTTATTTTGCCTAAATGGCACTGAGGGACATCCCAAGCAAAACGTTCCTTTTTAGGAGCACGTTCGCCAACTGCAGTGGATGTGACTAATGGACGTGACTCCAGGAGCCACATTCCTCTTGCCCCCAACTACTATCAGCTGCGAGAGTAGAAATTGGCACCGGGGGACTGTGTTGTTACTGGCTATTCCTGCTGTTGGGAAGATGAGCAGACTTCACATTCCACCATTAATCCATCTCCTCTGTGAGGAAGCATCACTACGCTTTTAATTCCACCCAAAACACGACGTTCGTGCCCTGGGGGGATGTCTGAATACCATAAAAACTCTGAAATTACTCAGAAGCTGTGCACCCAAAGCCTCTTACATTGGAAGGAAGGAAGGGGTTGCATCAGAGGTTTGTGGATTCATGAACATCAGCCTAATAAGGAGAAAATAACTTAGATTTAGCCTGTTCAGTCCTATTCAGTTGCCATGACCAGGGCTTTCTAATCTGTGGAGATTTTAACGAGATTGACAGTATCTGGCGTTACAGCCCTTTGGCATAGTGCTTTTCTTCTGCTGGCCAAGGAGCAGTTAGTGCAGATGTAGGAAAAGTGTCTCCCCCTGACATCAGCTGCTAATCATCCGGGCGTTTCAGAGGGGTCAGTAAAACAGCAGCAGCGCTGCCCACCCCGGGCGGCTGGTGGCTGTCCCCAGGAGAGACGCCACGTTCGGTGCTGCTGGGCAGCGTGGCCGAGCCGGCCGCAGGGGACAGGCTGAGAGGGCACGTCCCAACGGCACGGGGCCTCGGGGAGCGGTTGTCCCCGAGGAAGCGGGAGCTGATGGGCTCTCCAGCCCGCGCCGCCGCGGCGCGCGAGCTCGGGACGGTCTCTGCCCCGGTGCAGAGGAGGCGGTGGTGCAGGGGCAGTGGTGGGGTGGCCCGGGGTCACCCCGCCTTGTGCTTTCTGGCTGCCCAGCGCCGAGTGATGGCTCACCTCTCTCTCCTCCCTCTTGCAGCTTTAACTTCTCCCAAACCCAACCTGATGGGCCTGCCCAGCACAAGCGTCCCTTCGCCCGGCCTCCCCACCTCTGGATTACCAAATAAGCAGCCCCCGGCCGCGCTGAGCTCGCCCACCCCGGCACAAGCCACGGCGGCCGTGGCCCCGCAGCAGCCGCCGGCGACGACCCCGCAGCCGCAGCCGCAGCAGCCGCCCCCGCCGCAGCGCAAGGAGAAGGAGAGCGAGAAGGCAAAAGAGAAGGAGAAGGCACCCAAGGGGAAGGGGGACCCACTGCCAGGGCCCAAGAAGGAGAAGGGGGAGGCGTCGGCGGGCGCCCTCTCGGCCCCGCTGCCCGCCATGGAGTACGCGGTGGAGCCCGCCCAGCTGCAGGCGCTGCAGGCCGCCCTGAATTCAGACCCCACCACCTTGCTGACGAGCCAGTTCCTTCCCTACTTCGTCCCCGGCTTTTCCCCCTACTACGCCCCGCAGATCCCCGGCGCCCTGCAGAGCGGGTACCTGCAGCCCATGTACGGGATGGAGGGGCTCTTCCCCTACAGCCCCGCGCTGTCGCAGGCGCTGCTGGGGCTGTCCCCCGGCTCCCTGCTGCAGCAGTACCAGCAATACCAGCAGAGTCTGCAGGAGGCATTGCAGCAGCAGCAGCGGCAGGCGCAGCAGCAGCAGCAGCAGCAGCAGCAGCAGCAGCAGCAGCAGCAGCAGAAAGCGCAGCAGCCCAAAGGAAGCCAAACCCCCGTCCCCGCGGGGGCTGCCACCCCGGACAAAGACCCTGCCAAAGAACCCCCCAAGCAAGAAGAGCAGAAGAACGCACCCCGCGAGGTGTCCCCCCTCCTGCCCAAACCCCAAGAAGAGCCCGAAGCGGAAGGCAAGGGCGCGGACTCCCTCTGCGACCCCTTCATCGTCCCGAAGGTGCAGTACAAGCTGGTCTGCCGCAAGTGCCAGGCGGGCTTCGGCGACCAGGAGGCGGCCAGCGACCACCTGAAGTCCCTCTGCTTCTTCGGCCAGTCCGTGGCGAACCTGCAAGAGATGGTGCTTCACGTGCCCACCGGCAGCGGCCAGGGCAGCGGCTCGTACCAGTGCGTGGCGTGCGAGAGCACGGTGTGTGGGGACGAAGCCCTCAGTCAGCATCTCGAGTCAGCCCCGCACAAACACCGAACAATCACAAGAGCAGCAAGAAACGCCAAAGAGCACCCCAGTCTATTACCTCACTCTGCCTGCCCCCCCGACCCCAGCACCGCATCTACCTCGCAGTCGGCCGCTCACTCAAACGACAGCCCCCCGCCCCCCCGGCCCCCCCCGGCTTCCCCCCACGCCTCCAGAAAGCCCTGGCCCCCGGCGGCCCCCCGCGCCCCGCCGGGGAAGCCGCCGCCGCCGCCTTTCCCTCCTCTCTCCTCATCTTCAACGGTTACCTCAAGTTCATGCAGCACCTCAGGGGTTCAGCCCTCGATGCCAACAGACGACTATTCGGAGGAGTCTGACACGGATCTTAGCCAAAAGTCAGATGGACCGGCGAGCCCGGCGGAGGGGCCCCGGGACCCCGGCTGCCCTAAGGACAGTGGTCTAGCTAGCGTAGGAATGGACACCTTCAGATTGTAAGCTTTGAAGATGAACAATGAAAATGAATTTAAATAAAAAAGTTAATAACAAACCAATTTCAAAAATAGACTAACTGCAATTCCAAAGCTTCTAACCAAAAAAAGAAAAAAGAAAAAAGAAAAAGCGTGGGTTGTTTTCCCATATAACGATGCCGGTGGGTTTTACATTTCTTTTTTCCTTTCCTTTTAATAAAATAAAACTTAAAAAAGAAAAAAAAAATCTGTTACATTTGTCCTTTCGAAGGTACTGTTGGTCTGGGAGACGAAAGCCCGTGCTGCCTCCTTACTGTCTTCGGAGCTTGAGCCCCTTGTATATTGCCCCTTTTCAATAACGCCCCACGTCGATAGCACAGCAGAGGCCGGCATGCACTGTATGGGAAAGCAGCCCACCTTGTTACAGTTTTAAATTTCTTGCTATCTTAGCATTCAGATACCAATGGCTTGCTAAAAGAAAAAAGAAATGTAATGTCTTTTTATTCTCAGGTCAATCGCTCACACTTTGTTCTGTTTTCAGAATCATTGTTTTATATATATATATATATAATTTCTTTCGTTTGTTTTGGGGTTTTTGTTTTGTTTTGTTTCGTTTTCGTTCCAGAAAAGGATTTTTTTTTTCTTTTTCTTTCTTTTTTTTTTTTTTTTTTTTTTTTGTTAATTTAAAATGGGCAGAAAGTATTCAAGAGAAAAACAATGTGAACTGCTTTAGCTTTTCGGGGATTTTAAGGGTAGCTTTTCTGCTGAAGCCAATTTCAAGGGGAAAAGTTAAGCACTCCCACTTTTCAGAAAAAAAAAAAAAACCCACACAAAGAGTGTTGAGGACTCGGAGCTTAAAAAATAAGTTTTAAAACAACTGACTTTCTGTATTTATGATAGATATGACCATTTTTGGTGTTGAGTAGATTGTTGCATTGGAAATGAACTGAAGCAGTATGGTAGATTTAAAAGAAAAAAACCCTTTTGTGTACATTTAGCTTTTGTATGGTCCAGCTGACGGCTTCTCATTTGATGTTGTCTTGTTCATTCCTAGCCAGATAGATTGCAATCCATTGACTCGCCTAAGCTTTTCTCCCCTTTGTACCTTTACTCCCCATTCCCCCATCCTGTAATCTTCCACTTATGGTCGCTACCTTCATTTCTTAGAGGGTGGTTGCATAATTATTTTATAAAAACTAAAGAAAGAAGTTCAAAGGGTTTTGGGGGGTCAGTAGGATCCCTTGCAGAATATTTTTTGTTGGGGGTTTGAAACTTTTTAAGGCGTATACATACGATTTACATATGTCTGTTACCCTTGTGCACTTATCTCTTATTTTCCATTTTTCCTTTTTTTTTTCTTTTTCTTCCCCTCTTCTTTTCCTCATTTTGTAAATGCTTCAAAGACTCTGTTCCTGAACTATAAGCATTTGTTTCTGTTTGTGTAATTAGGCTGCACTCTGTTCCTTCTTTTAAAAAACGTTTTTGTTACATTTTTTTTCTCTAAAGAAAATTCATGCTTTAAATAAAATCCAAAGACATACCCTTTCACCACTGGTGCAGAATGAGCAAAAAGGATTCTTTTTACTTGAGAATTTGTTTCTGATTTAAACAAACAAGTCTAAGTTTAAATAAAGAATAAAAAAAGTACCCAGGTTGTTATCTGTGCTTCTTCTGCAAGCAGAGAGACAACTCTTAGCGAAAACCCAGCGCACCAAAAGGCAGGTTTCTCTTTCCAAGTTCTCTCCCGTGGTAGGCAGGCGGAGCGGCGAGTGCCACGGCTCAGAGCCACGTGCGGGCAGGCGAGGAGCCTGCCAGGCTCTGGCGTCCCCGTCCAGCTCCGCACCCTGCTCGTGGGAACACGCAGACGCACGCACGCACGCACGCATCTCTTACGGTCCGGACTTTGAAAGGAAAACTTTGTGCTGCTAAAATGTAGATTTTGGAGACAAATAGATGCTTGCTGTTTCACTTCTGTAGCCAAATGTCAACAGAAACAATCTCCTCCCCCCCCGCCCCCGTTTCCTCTGCCCCGAAAGTGCGAGAGCCTTCTCCCCGTCATCTTCATCCTCCTCCTGCTTCAAAAGGGAACTTCGAAGACTGTGAACGCAGGTTCCTCCCGCTGCCTCCGGGCTTCTCCTCCCCGTGCTGAAGCCGCTCGTCGACTCCGCGAGAGACTGGAGCATTCGAGAGACGAACGTGGGGTTCATTTTCTAGCGGGACGCTTTTATTTTTATGGATTTTTGTTTTTAGTTCGATGAAAGACTAGATCCTGAACTGTTGTACATATTTCTAACTAGGCTAATGCACAGTGCAAATTCCTTTTTTAATTGTTTTTTAAGTAGACGATACTAAAGAGAGTACCATCTAATATTCCTACCAGTACCCAGTTGTAGCATAAGGTGTCAAAAACGGAAACAAGTACACAAAAAGCGTTCGCTGTTTTAACAAACGGTTTTCTTTTAACAAAAGTTCTTGTATTTCTCCCCGTGTTTGAGATGAACATTTTTTAAATTCTAAAGTTGTACAGTTTTTGTTTTCCATTATTTTATCTTGTTTGTAATTCTATGAAATATATATATATATATATATTTTTTGCCATTTAACTGTTGTATGTTACTCTGTCTGTATCATATAGAAATTTTTTTGTTTGTTTTGTTTTTGATTCTCTATGTGATACGAGTTAACAATTTAACACTAGCTTTATCTGTCAAATTCCGCAAGGTCTCTTTTGGAAATCCTTTTGTTTTGTCTCGTTTTTGTTTCGGTTTTTTAATTATATTGCTTGGTCATAGTGCAATTTCTCTCTCCTTCTTCCCCCTCCTCCTTCCCACCCACTAAAAGGTTTTATAAATTCATTTCCTTGTATTTTTTCTAAATGTTTCTAGAGACTTCCAGTGCGAGGTTGCCGCCTCCTCTTGCAGCCGGGCCGCCCCGGGGCCGGTGCTGGGACCCGCGTCCCCAGCCCCGCCGGCCGCGGTGGGCCGGGCTGGATCGGGCCGGGGACCCCCCCGGCCCCGCCGGGACCCCCAGCCCCGCCAGCCCCGGCCTCGCGCCCCCCAGCCCGCCCGGCCGCCCCGGGACGCGGCAGGAGCGACGTCGGGGCCCGGGAGCCTCCGCGCGACCCCCCCGAGCCCACGCGCGGCCTCTGGAGCGGGCGTCGGAGCGGGGCCGGGCACGGGGAAAGGATTTTGAACTTAGCATTGAGCGGGTTTCTGTTTTATTTTTAATAAAAGGCTTTTTTAAGTGGTGAAGATGGCCAAAGTTTCATACGGTTGAGAATAAAGAGAGGCGTAAGGGGTGTGTCGGGGCCGCCCGCGCCTGGGGGCAGGCGGGGGGGGCGAGGGAGGCGCTGACACAAGCCAACACACTCGCTGTTCGTGGAAATATATTTTGCTTTTGAGAAAAAAAAACCTAAACTTTTAAATAGAAGCAGAAGTTGGGTTGGTCGGTCGGTCGGTTGGTTCGTTTGTCGGCGCTGAGATACTGCCCACTGTGAAACACAAAGCTTTGACTATTTTTTTCGTTTTTATTTTTGGGGGGCGAGTTTGGGTAGAACAGAAAGCATAAATGAGGTGAAGAGGGATATGAACAGCCTTTGCAATGTACAAAAAATAGAGCAAGTGAAACCAAAAATGATGTTCTTGGTGTTTTTCTATAATGTAGTCTTGTTAGCTTTTTTTTGTTACTGTAACAATGCTGATCTCGAACTGTACCAAAATACATGGAGACTAACAGAAACAGAAACCACATGGAACTTGCAAAACTTTAAAAAATTTGTCACAAAAGACTTTGTTGTCATAGTTGAGTTGACTGTAGATGGTAATTGAATATACTCCTTTGGAAATATTTCATCACGTATGTTTCCTGCTCATTGTGATACATTAAAAAAAAAATGAGCAAAAGCTCTCGTCTCCGATGTCCCCGCTTGTGCGGTGCAGGGTCTGTGTCGGGGTGGGTGCGTGCCGTGCGGCTCGGCTCGGCTCGGCGGGACGCGCGCATCCGCCCGAGTGTCCGCATCCCGCAGCAGGCGGGCGCTGCCACGGAGCCACGTGTCCGCACGCACGCGCCCTCGTGCACCGCCGCGGCGCAGGCGCCGGCGCACGCGCGTCCGCGTCCCCCCCCGCAGGCGGGCGCCCGGGTGCCCGTCGGTGCGAGCGCGCCCGGGCTGATGCTGCAAATTAACATTAAAGTGGAAGTAATGAGCCAAGTAGCGCGATTCATATTATGGCTTCGGGTTGCATTGTGTATGAAAAAGACATTATAAGTGCATTTAATTTTACTAAATGATTGTATAAGAATTCTGGGCACACTGCTGTAATTAATGGTTGAAGGGAAAGCATGATGCCTTTATGGGTTGAGGTCATCTTGAAACCTGTAAACTACAAGTAAGTGAACTAAAATCGCCATCTGTTTTCTTCTACTGATCAAACCAAAAGGAGACGAAGGTAAGAAAGGTAAGTGGCTGACTCACTGCTCTTCCCTTTGCTTGCAGTGCCTCTTGAGCAGGGAGGATAACTTGATGAACTGCTGAGTGTTAAATACACAATTCTCTTACCAAAAATTGCCACTTGCAGCAGAAAATGCTTGAAATTCATTAATACGGACCACATCCAAAAGAGAGCCCTGGGGGCTACCGTTCATCTCTAATTTATAACTGCAGCAATAAATAATTTTAAAAAAAAAAAAAAAAAAGAACCAGCCCAACATTGCAGGTGGGATGAGCAGTCTGGTACATACGGGTGTCCTTGGCCGCTCTGCCGCCTCCCTGACAACGTGGGGCTTCCTCTCCCCCCTGGGGAGCAGAGGCCTGAGCTCCACGGTGTCGTCCGGCCGGAGCAGAGGTCGTGGGGAAAAAATCTTGCCGCTAGCCAGGGAGTGGGAGCTTTCTTCAATTAATCGGGTCAGGACATTCACTTGCAAGCCAGTAAGTTTAATAATCGGGTTGCTGATGCACCTTCATGAGGAAAAAGGAAAACTAACACTCGTACTGATTCAGGCTCCAAAAATACATGAATTATGAAATAAAGCAGGTGAAAATTGCCAAGCCCCCGATGACTCCTGGTGCTATGGCGTAACCAGACCAAGCCAGCCAGGCCCTGGCCCCAGCGTGGAGCCCTGAAAGAGGAGATCCTGCGCTTTGGCGGCTGAAATGGCGAGGACGATTGCACCCGAACACATACTGCAACTCAGTACCCCAAAACTCTCCACGGGCTGGGCTGCCTGGTCCTGTCCCAGGCTCAGGCGTTGCTCTTCTGGCATGAGCCTAAACAGGTGAGGATCTGGATTGCCTCTTAGCTGTTTGGGTTTTTTTTTAAAGGGGAAAAAAAAATCCATTCTGTGTTTTCCACAAGCAGACAGGACTGCAGCAGTAATGGGGTCACCAGCGCAACCCTTCCACCGGTGTTTGCACTGTGCCGCGTTAATGACTTCACTGTTGTTCACAGACCTGCAGTTTTGTAAGTTTATTATGTAACGTTGCTGTTTATTCCTGGGTTGAATTCCAGTTTAAAACAGCTACGCTTGAGAAAGCACCTTTCTAATGCTCAGAAAGGTGTAAATGGCCTCTAGTAGCTGCACAAGCTGCAAACTAAAAACCTCTGCAAGAGCCTCTCTGCTCAGAGCAGTGCATCAGCGGAAATTGTGCAAACCTCTGACAGAAATAAAAAGGGTTTTCCATGCTGTGATTCTGGTAAGAGGAGACCGGGAGTGATTTTTAATAACCTTTCACTGGCATCACCTAAAAGATAAGGAAAAGATTTAGCTCTTACTAGTACACTCTTACAGGCCAAAAAATACATATTTATAAAAACAGAGCAGTGATCAGGTGTCCACTACAGACAGTAACCTTGCCAATGGGTTTGGAGCAGAGTTCCCCGCTGGAGGTGCCACTGCCCTTGGGTGCAGCCTGTGCGTTGCTGTCGATGCAGCAGGAGCAGGGGCTTCGGCCAGCTGCCCCCGGGGGGGTGGCCCGGGCGGTCCCCGTGTCACAGCCCAGCATGCGGTGCCGCGGGATGCCCAGTGTGTGCTGACACCAGAGGAGGAAACGCCGCTGGTCTCCCCATTGTTCCCAACCAGCTTTTCCACAGGGGATCCACACGAGCCCTGCCGGCAGCCCGGGCACGGGGCCGGCGTGGGCACTGGGTGCAGGAGCCGGACACCGGTGCAACCCACATCCCGCCTGACAGGCAGGTCCCTGCGGCACTCGGAGGCCACGGATGGAGGATGCCTTCGGAGATGCTCTCCCTCCCGCACCCGTTCCTGGCGCTCAGCCCTGCCGGACGTCACGGCAGCTGTGGGCTGCTCCGTGCCGGCGCTGAGCCACCCTGCTCCTGGGCTGCCCAGCCAGCGGCTGAGCCCTTCGCCCTGGCCCCGCGTCCCCTTGGGTGCAGCGCTGCGTCCAGGCAGCACCGTCGGCTCCAGGGGGGTGCCAGGGCGGGGGACAGGCACGGCGATGGCACCGGGCAGCCCAGCGTGCACAGTCGGGTCAGCGCTACAGAGGGTCCGTTCCTGTGCCAGCAGCCGTGGGTACCGGCTTCCCTCCCTCGCCGCCACCTCAATGCCGTGGCCAGTGCTGCCAGCTCCCCGGCATCCAGGTGAGGCATCAAGGACACTTCAATGCCACCAAGTGACAGAAGAGCTGCACTCGTAAAGGTGTCCGGGGCATGAAGCGGCAGATCACTGGGGCTAAAACAAGGCCAAAAGGAACCCCGAAACCTTGCCGGCTGCCGGCTTCCAGTGAGACCCGTTTTGCTCTGCGCTGTGGGACGCCTCCCCGCCACGTCCAGGTTTGCTGCAGGAGACCTGCTGCAGCACAGGGCAAGTTCAGTCCGTGAGGCAGCGGGCCCTGCAGCCCCCGCCGTGGGCACAGAAGCCCCCGGGGAGCTCGGGCTGGGCACAGACCCCCCTCTCCTGAGACCAGCAGCTGCAGCCACGTCGCTTCTCCAGCCAGGCCTCTGCTGAACCGAGCAGGGTCCCACGTTAACATCTTTGCTAAATGACATCTGAAGTCTGCTAAGAGAGCCGACTTCTCTAATGCAGACGGATGCTCTGAGAAACTGCCACCAGGCTCGGGCTGTGCCAGCAGTGGTGAAGGGTTAACTCCATCAGCGCTTAAACTACAAATGTGGAGCCCATTCTCTCCTCCAAGCTCGTTAACAATGTACACCTGATGATCTAAAGCACTAGAGAGTCATTTTAATTAACGCTCTGCCAGAGGGGATGTGGTGAAGACACTGATTTCACTCCAATGACTTTCTATTTTGGTATATTGCAGAATCGGTGCATTAGTTCCCCGGGCTGATGTGGTGAGCTAATCCAACTACGGCCGCGTGGGCACTGCCTCCGCTCGGCTCCGCAGGCGGCAGCTCAGCGCAGAGGTGCTGGCACCATCCGCCGGTCGAGGACGCGGCTCCTTGGCAGGGCTACACGGGGCTGCCTCCGGCGGCTGGTCCCCCCCTACCCACCGGCGGGGCGCAGGTGGCGGTGGCTCGGTGGCACCGCAGAAACGACAGACAAAGCCCCGCACCCACGGGGGTCCTTCCATGCGCCTGCCGGGGCCAGGAGCGGGACCGCTGGGCTGGGAGGCACCCGTCCATGCCCGCCGTCCCGCCCAGCCGCAGCAGCCGCGGCCGCCCCAAGGGAAGGCACCAGGCCGAGCTGCGGAGGAGCTGCAGCCAGCGGTGCTGCGAGTCTCCCGCGGCCTCCGCGGTGATGGAAGAGAGACTTCACGCTGCGCCCCAGAGAAAAGATAGCAGTACCTATAAATGGTATTGTGCTGTTGGTTAGATGGTAGCATGATGTTACTTAATTAATGTTTTAATACCCTAGGCATCTTCTGTGCCGTATAATTCATATCGATTCAGCTGTGAGCATGTTCAGTTAAAAAGACTCTCTTTCCTAAGCAAACTTTCAATTATATTGAATTGTCACAGCAAAAAAGGGCCTTTTCTCAGCATGGGGGAGGGGAATCTCTGCCAAAACACTGCCAGCTGGGCTGGGCACACACGTGCAGATACGCACACACGTGCACATGCACAGAGCCACCGGTGCCAGCCCCAGCGATGCTGCACTGCTGGGTGTCGCCATCCCTGGTCCACGGGGTTTCCTCCTGCCTGGGTCCAGGCAGAGCAGCCCGTCCCCTCCAGCTGCTGCTGGGCTGGCACCGGTGGGGGCTGACACCAGTGGGGGCTGGCCCCAGCCCTGTGCCACCACCCTGGGTGCCTGGGCACACGCAATGCAAGAAGTGGCTCTTGCAGGGCTGGCCGGGCTCTTGCTGCAGCCAGCAGCCGTGTGCCCTGCGGCCGGGGTCCTGTCCTGGCTGCCCGCCACGCGTCGTGGGCCCGTGGGTCACTGGGGGCCTTGCTGCTGCCCAGCCAGCCCGCTGCCATGGCAGGGAGCCGACCAGGGACTGAAGGATGGGCTGGAGCTTGCATGGGTTTGAGTCGTGGCTTTGGGGATCGCCGGTGTTTTCTGAACTTCTGCTAGTTTGGTCTCTGTGTCCTATTTTGCAGGGTCCTGCACGCGTGGGGCAGGTGGGCTTCCTGGAGAAGGTGTGTCCAGTTGTTCCCCCCGTTTCCCACAGGTTTCCAGGAGCATCCTCCAACGCGCTCCTGTCTCCGGAGGTGGTGGGTCTCGGCTGGAAGCAGGTCAGTAGGGGGTAAACCCTGCCATGGCCACAGCACGGGGCAGCTCTCTGGCACCCCTTGATGCCGCCGCACTGGCGAGCCAGGCACACCAGGGGTTGGAGGGAGGTTAAAGACAAATCAAAATTGACAGAAAATTATTAGCAGGACAGAGACAAGGAAAAGCCCCCCTTCCTCCCATAATCAGGTTAATGTGTGCGCAGAATGCTGAGTGTTTTGGCAAAGCGGCGCCTTTCCTTTTTTAAGCAGAAATTCACTTTCCATTATGTGAAGCTGTATCCCTCCTGCTCCACGCAGTGCCTTTGATCAGTGCACATGGTGGGGGAGAAGGAGAAGGGATATGACCGCGTGTCCCTCGGCCCTGCTGTGCCCCGGTGAGCAGCAGCTGGAAGGGATTCCCCTGTGTGCCCGTGGTGAGGGACAGCCCAGGGGACGGATCCCTTCCCCCGGGACACCCCTGGCCCCCAGGACGGTCGCAAACCTCACAGCAATGGGCACACAGGCCACGTAGCATCGGGGGATGCAGGCGTTGGCGGGGGGGGCCGTGGTGCCCCACACAGGAGCGAGACCATGCATTAGGGGCCTCGCCTCATGCTTGCAGGGCTACATGGGGCTGGGATTCGGCTCTGGGCATGCCGGCAGCTTCTGGAGGGAACGCCACAAAGGTCCTGCATGCCAAGGCAGCTTCGCCATGCTGGGGCACGGGGCTGTGCCAGGGCAGGGGGCCGTGTGTGTGGATGCCGCACTCGGGGCCAGGGCAGCAGTGGGGCTCGCTGACGCTG
Organism: Buteo buteo; assembly: GCF_964188355.1. Lineage (NCBI taxonomy): Eukaryota > Metazoa > Chordata > Aves > Accipitriformes > Accipitridae > Buteo > Buteo buteo. The sequence continues at coordinate 439,904 of NC_134181.1, read as the reverse complement.
CGGGGACTTGTGGTCCGGCCCCAGCCACGCCTGGGACCCTGTCACAGCAAACGGGGCTCCTGGCCGAGCAGCCGGGAGGTGCACCGTGGACCCACCACCCTTGACAGCACCGTGCACGGCAGCGCCAGCCCCGAGCGCAGCGGGGTGGGTCGCGGCTGGGTGCAGCATCCCCTCTCGCCGCGCTGGTGAGCCCTGCCTGCCCGTGTCCTGCTGCGGTGCTCCCAGGGGCACAGCTCCATCGCAGCCGGTTCGGGACCTGCCGTGCTGGACGGGGGCACGCTGACCCTGCAAGTGCGGGACCATGGCTGTGCACGAGGCTGGACGGCACAAACATCACAGCCCAGCCTTGCTGGGGACCTGCACATCCCTCCACTGTGCTGGCTGCCTCCCCGGCTCACTCTGCTTCTTTGGGCTCCTCCTGATTTCCAGTGGCACGGAGAACAGTGTCCCACAGCAGTCTGGCCCCATGTTGTGCCGCGAGTTTTCCCACAGCTGCGATGGCGCAGAAAGGTCCCTGGCACAAACCCAGCAGGTTCCCCTGGATCCCTTCAGCAGCCTTCCCACCTGGACCATGCAAGTCAAAGCAGATCTCAGTGCTCTGCTCCTGAGAAAGCGTGTCCCCTCCTCACAGAAGGCGGGACGCAAGGTGAAAATGTTCCATGCCCACATCCTGCCCGCCAGTGCGCTCCGAAGCCCAGGATCGGTCTCCGTACACTCAGCATCGGTGGCTCTGTCCCTCCACAGTTGCCCCCTCACCCTGCGGGGCCATGGGGAGCGTGTGGGGTGAGCGGAGGCAAAGCAGCCCCGGCACATCTGCTGCAGCGATGCCTCTGCACCTCCGCAGGAGGGGCTGGGAGAGCCGCTCGGTGCACCGCCACCCCTGCCAGCGCCACGGAGCTGCACTCATCGGCCCCTGCGGAAGCGGTGCAGGGAGGTGCTGGCAAAATATTTCAGGGTATATGTTTGCTTTCAGCAACAGAAGAGCACCTTGACATTCTGGAAGGATGAAACGTGTCTGCGAGCAGAGAGCCATGGTGCGTCAAATCAGCCGCGTGCGTCGTGGCAGCAGGCAGCTGCCAGCTTTGTCACCAGCCCCTGCCACAGTGCCGCAGCCCTCAGGGCCGTCCCTCGTCCCCCCAGCCCCGCTGAGCCTGTCATCCCCAGGATGGGGGGACGTGAAGGCTGCTCCCCACACAGGCTATCCTTCTACTAGGGAGGCTTTATTAAAGATTTCTGTCCCTTTTTTTTTTTTTTTGAAATAATGAGGCAAAGATAAAAATTCTGTATTTTCATTACTCCCTATTTTCACAGCCCGCTGAACAAAAACACAAAGCGCTTCTCCTGCTGCCCCTTGCTCCCTGGACCTGCCTTTTTTCTCCTGCGGAGTTCAAATTAAAGAAAGGCGAAAATTGAAGCTGTTGTACGCAAGGCGATTGCAACATGCATATTTGATTTTTATGATGGATCTAAATTGCTGAATAAGGCCGTGGAACAAAGGGAGACTGCGGCTTCCTGCCCATCACAGCCAGCCAGCCACTGCAGAACAAAAGCGCCAGCCATTAGGGGCTCAGCAGGGAGACACATTATATAAATGACTTTGTTTCTCTGCCCCTTCCCCCCCACGGGGTGCTCTGGACGGGGCTGGGGGGCTCCTGATTTGCACATCCCGGGGAGAGCGGGCGGCTGGTGCACAGCTGCCCTCGTGGCGCAGCGCGGATGCGGGGACCCCAGCTCGCCCAGCACACGCGGCCGGCCCTGCCGGGGCGGGGGGTCCAGCCACCCCACCCCGGGTCCTGCCACCAGTGGGACGTGGGCGAGCCTCATCCTGCGGGGCGGCAGGCGGGGCGCAGCCGCGGGGAGGCCGCCGGGGCTGGGGGACGCTCCGCAGAGACCCTTCAGCAGCCGCCACCCTCGAAGGCGCGCGGTACCTCGGCGTGGGTCCCCTTCCTCCGGTGCCACGTGGCGACGGGGAACGAAGAGCGGCAGGGCTGCGTCCCTCGCCCCGCTGCCCCTCCCGCGCCGCTGGCGGGTGCCGGTGCTGGCCGGTGGCCCTGGGCGCGCTCCCCCTGGCGCTGCGGGGACTGTGGCCTCCGTGGTCCCCAGGCTCACCCAGGCTGCGGGATGGCCGTGCTGGCGGCTGAGCCTCCATCAGACCACGGCGGCCGTGGCACCACGGGGACGCCCCTCCGGCGTTTGGTGACGCGCGCCTCAACAGCGCCTTTTGCAGCGCAGGCTGCGGCGCTGCGTGGCGAGTGGCACGCAGGTGACGCTGGCCGCATGTCCCTTAGCAGGTCAGAGCCGCAGCTGGCCCGCCGCAGCTCCCTCGGCCGAGCCGAGCGTCGGTGCAGCACCAGCAGGGGCGAGGACACCCGGGAAACGCCAGACAAGAGGGTCCCGCGGAGTCCTCGCCGCGCGGTGCAGCGCGTGCAGGCCGCCCAGCTGGGGGTGCCCGGCGCGGCGCAGCACGCCGGCGGGAGGAGGCGAGGCTGCGACCGGCGGGCGGGAGGGTTTGCGCCCAGCTGGGGAACTACCGCTCCGATCTCGCGCTCGCAGAAACTGCCTTTTGTGTTTGGGAAAAGGCATTTGTTAGGGAGGCTTCATGCGGAAGATCTGCGATTCCTCAGCCTGCGGCGGAAGGTACTTGACAAGGGCGGGATCTGGTTAGGATCAGACCGGGTCGGGGAACGGGTTTCCCGCCGGTTCCTCGAAGCCGCCGCAGAGAAGAGCTGGGTTCACGGCGGCAGTGCCGCGAGGGCTGCGTGCGGCTCCCTACGGACGCGGCGTCTCTGCACGGGTGGGCGCATGTACCGGCCTGACGCGCTTTGGCGGTCCGGGGACAACCCTCCGCCATGTGCCCAGGTGTTGGGTGTTGCCAGAAACACCCGTGTCCCCGGCACAGCCCCCCGCTGTCCACAGCCTGTGATGCCACGGGGACACGACGGGGCACGACGGTGCACGACGGGGCACGACGGGGCACAAGGCTGCCCTTCCTGCCTGTCCCACGCCCCAGGCGTGAGCCCAGGGATGCCCTGGGAGGACCCTGGCTACAGCCTGCGTGTCGAGGCCACCGGCCTGTGAAAGACCTTCCACCTGAGCCGAGGCGGACCCGAGGCGTTGCTGCAAATGGCTCCGAGCCGAGGCGGACCCGAGGCGTTGCTGCAAATGGCTCCCTGAGTCCCGTGGGCACAGCAGAGGCCGGCCCGTGCTGCGCTGGTGTCCGGGAGGGCTTGGGAAGCAGCACTGTCCCGCGGCAGGGGAAGGGCTCGGGGCTGGGCTGGCGTTGGCCCCTGTCTTGCTGCGTGGGCTGTGCTGTGGGGTGCCAGAGGGCTGCTTGAACTCATCAACTCCTGCCGCAGATGTGACATACCGCTGGAGAAAAGAAAACAACCGGCCAGACTAAAAACATGCTTTCCTTCTCTAATGCATCCCCCAGGTCCTCTGCCCGTCATCTCCCCCTCTGCGCTGCACCAGGGAATTGCATGCTTCAGTAATAGTGTCCTAATGGATTTCCCCTACCCCCACGCCCGTGCTTTTGAGGGGGGAAGGAAGGGCGGCGTGCCACCGTGCCTGCTGCCTCTGGCCGAGCAGGGCAGCCAGCGCTCCTGGAGCTGCTGCCGGGGCGGTGGGCTCGCAGAGCCCACTACAGCCCCCGGCATCCCGCCCGCGCCCAGCACCACTCTCCGTCAGCTGCTGCGGACAGATGCGGCTGGAGGGGCTCGTGCCCCAGTTTTGCTGGGAGAGCATTGGCGAGACTGGCAGCGAGGGAACAGGGGCGGCCTGGGGAGGCTGTCCCAAGTAAAATCCTGGGCCGGCTGGGGAGGAGGTGGGAACGTCACTGCCCAGAGACAGACCAGAGGGGTGCAGCTGCAGGGAAGAGGGCTTAGAGACTGGGAGAAAGCTGGGAGCAGCCTGAGCCAGAGGTGATGTGTTTAGCTCTTTAAAATTTGATTTCCATGACCTTTTTTGCTGCTGGCTGCTGCTCCCCCAGTGCCACTCCCAGCACTGGGTCAGGTTGTGCTTTCCCTGCTAAGGAGCTAAACTGAGATGCTGTGTGTAAGAAATGGGAAGTGACAAGATATGACCGAAGCATTGGAAATCAATCCAAACTAAATGTGCTTCTTAACTATAAGTGAACAGTTGAAAACAATCCTCTTTTATAGCCATGGAGATAAATACTCTGTTTTTATTAGGAAAAAATTGCTTTGGACTGAATAAAGTCGTTTGATTAACAAGTCAAAGCAGATGGTTTATTGATGTTTCAGAAAGGAGTTTACAAGGTCTAGTGAAAAAAGAGACCCAGCTCTGAATTAACAAATTACCCTGGTATATGGGACATTGACAGTTCACTGCTAATAGATTTATGGGCTACTGCTGGGTGTTTCGTCCCCATTTGGTTTATTATGATAAAATATTGGGGCAAGGGTAACCTATAGCCTCATTGCAATATACTGTATCGACCCCTGACCCTGAGAACCTGACAGCAAACCTATATATTAGATTCTTAATTTGTCTTAATCTAACAGGATCGGCTTCCGTGCTGTAATTATTTTCCAAAGGCAACTGTGTGAGTGTGTGTGAGAGATGCAGGTGAAGGTGGATCACTTTGTCTATTGCACTGGACATACAGTTAAACTGCTGAAGACCTAAGAGATCACAGTAGGAGCAATGCAGGAGCATCAATGTCCCGTGAAGCAGGACATGACATTGAGAAATAATAAAATTCCGAGGTGCTGTAAATTGCTCTCATAAAAAAACTTACCATGAGGCGCTAGCAGCATCTGGGAATTTGCACAGATCTTGACTGGAAATGCAGGGACTTGAAGAAATGGTGCAACAGAGCTGTTCCTTTTTCTGAAAGTTGTTGCAATCTTTTTGCACCCCCCATGCCCACGGCCACGGCTTTCCACGGGAGAGCAGTGTCCGGCAGGCAGCCAGAGGGAGTGGTAGCTGATGCAGGCAGCTTTGAAGCCAGAGTGGCTGAGTCTTCACGTCTGATATTTCAGGATTAAAATGCAGTTATCTCATGCTTCTGTATCAGAGTAGTAGTATATTAGCTAACATTTTAGGCATGTGCATTGTCATCTTTCATACTTTGGGGCTAACACACTGCCTGTAATTATACGCCAGTCTCAGTGCTCAGTGCGGTTGAATCAGGCTGGCTGCAGGTCAAGGAGTGCTCGTTCTGTGCCTAAGCCCAGGTAAAAACTACTGACTCCCGAGAATACATTCAGTTTTCAAACACCCTCAGCCCAGAGTTACATGCAATTAATTGCACGCTATCTCCATCGACACTGCAGGCAGGCACTGCCAGCCGGTCCGTCATGGGCCTGGACAGGCAGAGTGGTGCTCAGACCTGCCAGTCAAAATGTCAGTGATGAGAAGCAGGAAGACAGTCGCCAAACTCTCCTCCATTTGCTGAAGCAATTAGCTCTGAGGACCTTATGTGAAACCTTTACTTCCTCCTCTTCTTTGTTACCTGTGTTAGTTTACATATGGCACTTCTGGTGCCAGAGTGTGCCTACCCGAGCTGCCCTCTGCGACGGCTGCTCATTCAGATGGGACAATTAGGGGATGCTGTAGCTTGGGACTTGCAGGTTTTTGTGCCCAAACAGGGTAGTTTTGGTGCCTGGATTCAGGACCACAGAGACCATGCAAGAACATGCCTTGGTTTGTGCCTGTTCCCCCCAGGCACTGTCCTGTCCACCCCGCAAGGCCTGGGGGAGAGGCAGGGCTGACGAGGGCCCCCTAAAAAGAGCTGGCAGGGGAGCACCGGGGCAAATGCTCCAGAGTCAGGGGCTGTGTTAATTCCCACCTACCCCCAGCCCTGCTAAGCAATATCTGCATGCATCCAAAGATGACATGGTGATGAATGGGGGACAAATGCGTCTTTTATTGCTTCCACCACACACATGCGTTTTCTCTCTCTCTCTCTTTTTTTTTTAAAGGGACTGTCAGACCTCTGGATACAGGAATTCATATGATTTGTTCTGCAGCCATTTCTCCTTTCTCTCCTGTAATAGGATCTGCAGAAATAATTTAAAGACCTGAAGGTAATTTAGTGTCTTCTTTACCTCTCTCCCCATACTTCCTATGAGTTCACCAGGTACCCTCTAGATGAACTAATCCTACTGTAAAATATTATTTCTAGGCTTTATTCATCTAATTTATTAACTGTCTGCAGCTTTATTTACCAGGTTCTGGATTAACTCTGAGACCAGTTACTATTCAGAGCTGCTGCTTGCTTCATTGCTGTCTTTCATTCTGTTTATCTTTTCTTTGTAGAGGAGGGGCTCAAACATATACAAACTGTCCTGAGGTTTAGCAGATATTCCAGGGAATCACAGGGCTGTATCTCATCTTCTCTAGTGTTACTGTCTCACACCTCACGGGAATCACAGCAAACTTTCTTCTACATGCCACTGCTCCCCGGGAAGCAGAAGGAAAATGAAAAAATCATTTTAATATTTTAATACTTGACTTTACAGCTTTTAATCTCACCCCAAATGCAGAAGTACTGAAGGGGATGGAGTTGCTCTGATTTACATCAGTTGAGAGCTGGCCCCAGGCACCCACCTGTGATCATGGCCAGACCTGATAGCATAGCTGACACTGGGTGGTGAGTTTGGGGCTGTCAGACTGGATCTTGGTAGAAGAGCTGTAGTGCTGCTGTGGGAGCCAGCTGGGGAAGGCGGCAGCATTTCTCCATCCCTTATGAAGGTGCTTGCAAAGGTCCAGGGGCTTTTTGGGTGCTCTGGAAAGCTGAGAGTTCAGGTGAGGACAAACAGGTAAGTGGCTAGAAGAAGAAAATGGTGTGGAGTCCTTCAAAATAAGAATTGAACTGGTTCACTGTAGGTGGCATGGCAGAACTGGACCTGAAGCAGCATAGAGCAGTGGTCTCGCGTACAATTCACAAAGTTTGGAAGTTACCAGAGCTGCCCTCCCCGTGCTTGCGTGAGGGCCCTGCAGAGCCGTCCTTTGCTGGGGCCTCTCGTGGGGAGGGACGGCTCAGTGGGTGTTGAAATGGCTGCAGCCAGAGCGCTCCCCCGTCCGCACTGCTGCTCCAGGTACCTTGGAGTGATACAGCGGGGTCTCTGCTTGGCTGAGAGAGAAGAATCCACTAAACCTGCAGTGCAGAGATGTGATTGCTGTGGGCCAAAGCCAAGTGAGCTGAGCTCAAGAGACACGCATTTTAAGGAATTTGGGTTACGTCAGAGACAACGACAAAAGTGCCGTGCTTTGGCCCCGAAGTGTAATCAAACTCCCATGGGTCTGGCAGAGGTCCGGGACCTTGCTCCTTCAGGACCCTGTGTGGGCTGGGCTGCCTGTCCTGAGCACCCGGCACATCGAGCTCTGCAGTGTCCCACTGGCAACAAAAGCACGGTATTGGCATAAGCACTCCAGTTTTTAAATAGGCTTTATCTGTGGGGCTATTTGCAGATCCAGCCACTTCCCCTTGGAAATCCCAGTTTAAATAGGCAGTGCAGGCAGTGACCCCGGCTTTTCCGCACGGGCTGTGGCTGTGCCCCCTCTGCCAGGGCCATGGGAGGCTCTGAGGGGCCTCCCCACCCAGGGAGCAAGTGTGGCCAGCCCCGGCCCCACGTGCCTGGCTGCGGGTGCTCTGCAGCACCCAGCTCCCACCAGCCTGGGGCTGGCCATGCATAGACCCGGTCCTCTCCACCTGCGCGCATCCTCCGTGTGGGCCATGGCGCTCTTTTTTCCGCTGTTGCTTCTTGCATGATGCCCACTAGCACGTGGTATCTCACCGCTCCTCATCCCGCTAACACGTGGTATCCCACCACTCCCCGTTGACCTGGGCCAGCACAACAGGGGAGCTCCAGCAGCCCTGGCCCATCGGCAGTGCCAAAGGCCTTACTCCAGAGACATTCACTGGGGAGGACTTTCCGCTCTAGGTCCAGTGTTTTTGTAACTTTTCATGGCCTCAGACTAATTTTTTCCCTCTGATCCAAGCTAGACAAATCTCAGCTGGAGCAGAGGGTCTGGCTGGGGCGTTCTCTCTAGAGAAGGGGCTGGCCAGAGGGCTGAGGCATCTCAGAGTCGTGGCTTGTGAGGGAGTATTGATTCAGTGGGGATTATTGTGCTGAAATAATGCTTGTTAACTAATCCATGGTAACCCTCTGTGTAGACGGTCACAGGGAAATGTGCTGCAGCCATCTTTGCCGGGGGCTCAGTAGAAACACCTTTGTCTTGCCAGAGGTTCAAGCTGTGCATGTGGTTACCCCAGCTCAGTTGACACAGAGCAACCGCTCCAGTCATGGGAAATTGATTACACTGCCTAATCAAGTCAAAGTATCACTTTAGCTGTACAATCAATGTATTCTTAAGAAAACATTTAAGACTTCTTTTAAAAGTCATTATAAATACATGCTCTGAATTCACACCATCTTCGTGGGGCCTTGCAGCCTTGGTGGCTACCGCTCCTATGAGTTTCCTTTGCTTTAGCTATGTTTCACACCTGGCATCCCACTTGGCTTGCAGCATGAGGGCTCACTGCCCTGGGCAGCAAACTCTCTGCATGCTGGCACCCGTGTAATGCAATGGAATCCTGACCCCTGACAGGGGCCTTACATGCCACCAGAATGCAAGCCACAGTCACACCTGGAAAAAAAAAACACCTCCATGCATTGATATAAAGTACTAGTATGTTTTCAGAAACAAAGCACTTTTACTTAATGTTATTAAGGGGGTGTGGGTGGTGGGGTGGGTGTTTGTTTTACCTTTTTCTCTTTTTTTTCCCTTTTCTTTACTTTCAGAGAGTGGTACCACTGAAACATAAGGGCTGCTGTTGTTGGCATTAAAGTGGTTAACATGGTAGTCCTGAATGTAGTAGCCTAGCCTCACTATTAGTCTGTTCTTTTACTTCACCAGTTGTATATTGTCTAATTGTGATTTACTGCAACTTTTTCACATAAATTACTTTAATGGACTCTTTGTCTGGGCTACATTGCATGGTAGAGAGTGCTACAAGGTGTCATATGAACAAGGTTGTAGAAAGGATTGAAAAGACTACAAACTATTGTGTGAGCTGAGGAATAGCTTGCATTGTAAAGATGCAGACATGCAAGGGGCAGAGTTAAGGGCTGTGTGTACAGCCTTGACTTCATCTTCATAGCTTTTCTTGAGTGTTTAACTGTACAACCCTTGTAATTGAGTATTATTTTCTAATGGAGCTTGAGGGGATTTTGTTGAAAATGAAAAACAGTAAGATTCTGGAGCACTACAGATGGGGCAGGGGGAGAAGTGCTCAAAGCATGGTCCTTCCTGAGCTGGCTTAAGCTCTGCCAAACCTTCCTGTCCTGCATAAATGAGTCACGCGCTCATTCGCCCCTGCCCGTGCACACGCTGCCAGCCTGCAGATTCACAGCTCTTCTGGCCACCACGCGAGACAAGCTCCCTCGCACATCTTCCAGTGCTGCAGGGTCCCTGTGTGAAGCTGTCCAGCTGTGAGCACACATGACACAAACGGGCTCCACCAGTAATCTCTTAAGAGACTGTGCTCAGCACTAGCACAGCCAGGCACCATCTCACAACTGGATTAACAACACGTGTGAGTTCGTGTATCCAGCACCCTTTAGTGGGAAGAGAAGTGAGTCATGTGGAGTATGCGCAAGAGAGAAACAAGCCTGGCAGGCAGCCGAGCAGCTGCCAGGGTTTTCTCTCCAACCACTCCAGCACTCGTGGGAAGCTCCCTGTCCTCACCTCCCTGCTGTCCTGGCCACAGGTGCCACTTTGGCTGCAAAGCTTTGCATCTGGGCTCAATCGTGTCGTAGTGGATGAGGCTCCTTTGGCACCAGGACCAGGGGGGAGCTTTGCTGCTCGAGCTGCTGTTGGAGAGCTCACTCTTAACGAGTGTTCCCAGCACACACCTCAGGTACAGCCCTGGGACTGTCCAAAGAGGGTTCTGCCTCCAGCCTGGGGGACACAGTGGTGATGGACATGTCTTGGTGTACTTTTCATAGCCTGTCAGCACCAGCTCTGCCCTGCTTTAGGTCAGACCAGCTGGTCTCCACACCTGCAAGCTCGTTATGCCTCCGTGAGGGGCCATTGTGGCAGGGGAGTCGTGCTTCGTGGCAAATAGCCAGCATTGTGTGTCATCTGATTATTGCTGGCACATGGATTTGTATTGCTAGCTCACAAGTTCATTTGGCAGTTTGCTGTGGTTATTGCAGGACTCTTCCAGAAGAGTGCCTGGCAGGCTGGTGAAGGTGCAACTCCTGTTGACAACCTGTTGGATGACTCTCTCCAGGAAAGATAGTTTTGATGCATTGTCCTGGCATCCTGCCACCTCTCCTTGGTCAGGGTCTATTTTATTAACATTGCCAAGACTGTAGGTCTAGGAGGATGAGAATGGAAGTCTTCTCTCGATTCATTGACTGGAGCAAATCACTTACTAGGAAGCAATTTCAGTTTCAGGCCTTGGCTTGATTCCAAACTATGATGGGTCTTAGTCTATTAGTTGCAATAAAATAAACTAGGAGTTGGCCTCTGGCGGGTTTCCTTACACCCCGGCTTGGACACCAAAGGTTCGACATCAGGCGCTAGTTTGACAATAGAACAGGGCACACCCATGGTGCATTTCTGCAGACTTGGTTGAATTAATGTGTCCTTGAAGGAGAAAGAAAAGGATCTTCCCTGACTGAAGCATTGCTACATCAACTAGCAGCAGATGTCCCTGACTGTCTTAATCAGCTTAGTAAAAACAGTCTGAATTTCATACACTCATGAATGGTGAATCAAAGCCAAATTACGTAAAGTCATGTTTTGCTTTTCAGTGTGTATCGCCGCTGTACCTAATTTCAAATTTTTGACCCTTGTACATTTCAGCTGAAGGAATATTAAGAGAAAAAAGTTCTAAATATATTTTTCAAGATAGGAAAGTTTCTGGTTAGAAAATCGTTAGAAAGTTATGAGTGATGGGGAAAAGAGTTGTAGTGGAAATTATTATGAAATATGATTGTAATGACCAGGGCCCAGCAGTGGCCATAATTATGCTCTAAACCCCACAGTACTCTTGCTTTCTTGCTGTCTCACTGGATTTCACACATTAAAATGATATTCTATTCTGGAAAAAGAATTGGGAACTGGACTTCCTTTCTCAATACCATACCACAATGTCACCCCATTCATGCCATCTTGTATTTGATCAATAAACTTGGGTACAGGAATATTTTACATTTGAGCTCCTTTATATTTTTCACAGGATGGTCCATTGAACTTGGGTCTTTTGCTTGGCCTTACGATGAGCTAGACAAAAAAACCCAGAAGTTTCTTCTGTAGTAGGAACTGCCTTGTTATTTCATAAGCATCTTGTATGCCTGAGGCTAGTAGGACTAGTGAAGGATTACTATGCATGCGCACATAGCTTATAAAGCTGCTTTGATTATGCAGTCCAAAAAAACTATATTAAATTTTTATTACAAAAATATTTGGTTTTCTTCATTCCTCTTGAAACAGAAGACAAAGTTCCAAGCATTCTCTTGCTTTGCGGTCACACATCAGTTCCAAAGAAGGAAAAGGAAGTCAATTTCCACTGCTATTTTTCTTTACTAAGATCACAGCCCAGTGCTTTTGTTTCACTTATTTTCCCAGTTCCATCATTGTGAGCAGTCCCTTGGACAAGGAAAACTTCATCCTGCTAACAAGGAGCTATGGCTGGAAGGAACTGCAGCTCTGTTGTCAATATTTATGCCTTTAGGATTTCAGTAAGCTTGATTCATTCCCTGCTTCTCTATCAAGAGTGTTGGGACAGCCTTGCAGTTCCTTGCTTCCTGTGATTTAGCATTTGTCTGTAAATTTTTTTTCTTCTTTGCCTACAGCAATTGGGTTTTCTATGTGTTCTCATGAACAAATGCCTGAATCATGCAGGTTTCCCAGCTCCAAAGCTTGGCTTATACTTCACCTGTGCTAATGCCATCTTTTTCATCCACCATTGCTGAAACTGGCTGCTTTTCTTACAAGGGAGAGCAAGCCAACTTCAGCATCTCCTGGATTTGGATGCTTTCCCCTATCTAGAATTAGATCTGTGTATGGCTTAGAGGCAGCAGTAACTCCTTCAACTGCTTGTAATAGACATAAATCAGGTGTCTGCCTTGATAGCTCTGGCTTGTTTTATAGCTTGTGACATGAATGCTTGTGAGGCGATTTGATGCAGGACCTAGGAGGGCTGCTTTCCAGCAGCTGCACTGAGGAAAGCCACGGCCGTGGGACAGTGAAGGACAGTTACTTATCTGACCTGAGTCACCAAAATCACTGTGTTTTCTCTCTGTGGCTTCTCTGCATGACAGAGGAGGACACAAGCCTTGCTGCTCTCCAGACAGACAGCTCTCGAGTTGCAGATATTCAGCTATGTGTTTCTTTTGCATGCTACCTAGATCTTCAGTCTTCTTGCTTCAGTGTCTGGCCAAGGTAAGCTCCCCGGGGGCAGGGGGGAAACCTGCTTTTTTCTTAATATCGGGACAAGACGGGAGGCAGGTAGAGCAGTAGCCTGGAACAAGCTGGTGGGGCCTGTGGCTCTCTTTAGGGAGAATTGTGTTCTTGATCGCAGCGATGCAGAGCTTGGGACAGTTTTGGCACCGTCTCTTCTTTGGGGTTCCAAGGTGAGAGCGGTGACTTGAAGAGTTGCTTGCTTCAGCCATTTCGCAGGGCCGCAGGCAGCTTTTACCTCTTTCCCCCCAAACAACAGGACACCATTTAGAAAGATTCCCCAAACTTAAGGCCGTTTCCAAAGCGGGGAAGGGTGCTGGCTGGCCGCCTCCCGCCCCACCGAGAAGCGGGCAGGGGCTCGCAGCACCGCCGCTGGCCTTCAGGGGAAGCAGCCGGCGCGCTGCGTTGCTCGCCAGATCTGGAGGTGCTGAACGCACAGCGGGCCGGTGCGGGGGCCGGTGCGGGGGCCGGTGCGGGGCCGGTGCCGGGACCGGGGCCCGCTGGGACCGGGGCCCGCTGGGGCCGGGCCGGGCCGGGCCGGGCCGGGCCGCGCCGCCTGTCCCCATGGCAACCCGACGCTCGTCCGCCTCCACCGATGTTGAAGTCCCGCCCCTTTCTCTGCTGTCCAATCGTCGACACGGGCGGGGGGAAAGCTGAGCTCCTGTTGGGCAATATTTACGTTAATCAACGCCTCTGGGGCCCAGCGGGCTGGTGAGGCCTTCCGCGCGGGAAGGCGGGAAGGTGTTCACCCAGGCAGCAACGTCTCCACCCTTGGCGAGTGTTGATTGGCTAGCGGGCGCCTCGGGGCGGGGTTTTGTCTCTCCTTCCTCAGGATTGGACGGGGGTGCCGTCAATATGGGGCGAGGCGGGAGGAAGGGTTGGCGGTCTCGTTCGAACGGCAGGGCGTGTGGGCCGTTAGGTGACGGGCCCCCGCTTCCAGCCACCGGCCACCGCCACCCCTACCCCTGACGACGGCGACTTCGGCCGCGCTGGGGGCCCGGGACGGCCCTCTGGGCAGGCGGGGCCGCGCGCGTCTTGGAGAGGGTCTGTGGTGGCCGGGCCCCGCGGCTGAGGGGGCAGCGAGCGTGCTGTGCTCCCCTCGTGCAGTCCAGGTAAGAGCTGATGGACGAGCTCCCCGCTCTGTCTAACGCTGTCCTCTTGCCTTCCTCCTCTTCTGGGGAGGCTGGAGGGAGGCAGAGTTCCTTTCCCGAGTTCTTGCTGCACGGCCGAGTTCCACTCTATCCTAGCCTGGGCAGGCCGTGCTGTTCCTTCAGACTTCTCTGTTGCCATTCTGGGAAAGATGATGGCAGTTACATCATTGCAGAGTGCCTCGGCAAGGAAGAGAGACTCTGCACTGCCAGGGGCTTGGAAAAATCTAGCACTTGCCAATTTGTACAACAGGTTAATGCTTGGGAGGATTCCACCTAGCCAAGAAGTTTCCTGAACTATTTGTAGGAAAGAGTGGTTTGGCCACCAGGACCTCTGGCAGAGGGCTGACAGAGACAAAGGTCAGTGAGCCGCTATAGTTATCACTGCAGTGGTAACTGGTTTTAGCAGCCCGGTGCAAAACTCTCTCTAGGCAGGCTGTGCTGCAAAGGTAGTAGGAACCACAATCTGGTCTGTTTCCTTGCTGAAAAGTGGGATCAAATGTATCTATGTAGCTTCTAAGAAATGTATGCCAAACCTGTTATTAAAAGCCTTCAGGGATGGAGATTTAAACTGAAACACCAGGCTGTTAAAAGCTGAAGTGCTAAATGAGATGGGTTCCTGTTTTATGTTGGTCCTATTTGACCTCCTTAATTCAAGACCTTAGTTTATTTTTACATCACTGAAGAAATATAGAAGTAGGGAGTTGCTTTCACTGAATCAAGCTCTAGAAAAAGATTGCACTTATTACTCAAGAAACTAAATGCGCAATTCACTAACTTATAGCCACATTCCTTGTGCCCAGAAAGTGCTTCTAGCCCTACTGATTGTGTTTAACTGAATTGAAATGAGAAGAAAGATGTGTATCTTTAGCATTGGGTAGATCAGGATGCTGTTGAACACGAACTGGTTTTGTTTCTAAATGGAAACTACAATGCAATTGTATTTTAGAAATGCTTGTATTCAAGAACGAAAAGTTCATTCCATCCTGAAACTTGGCGTGCCAGGTCAAAACAGCTCCTGGTCCCAGGCACAGGGGGAGCAACTTCACGGTCTGATTCTTTGCACCCTGGGGACAGTAACAGCAGCTCTCCTATCCTGCCACAGTACTTATTGCACAGAATTTAGTGTAGGTCAACAAGAAATTCGTTGCTATTGTATATCAACTAAAAAAATTGCATTTTGCATCAGAGAACCTAGTAAATCATCTTTTTTTTAAAAAAAAAAAACAAAACCAGACATGTACTTGAATTGTATTTACTTTCTTGACTACAACAGCCATGAAGGATCAACTCTGAACTCTCTGGTATGTAATAGTAAGAAATCAGTCCATATTAACTATGAAATTTGTGTAGCTTGCTTCAGAGAGCATTTATATTCCTGTTATATTGCCTTCCAGAAAATATTCCAGTCTTTCTTTTACTTTTATAAGTTACATGGCTTAAACCTAGGTAAGAAATCCCAAAGTGAATGATTAGACAGGCTTGGTAAGTACACTGAGAGGAGCCTGAGCCCGCACAGTGGGCAGAGACTTTGTTACTAGCACTTGCACGCTACTCCTTGCTACCCTTCTTATGTGGCTGTCACTGGAGTGTCAGAACCCCTGTGTCACAGATCTGCAGTCCCAGGCAGTCCTCATCTTCAGATGTTACCTGAGATTTTGCAACTTGGCTTTTAAAATAACGTTCACCAGTGTGTGATGTGTTTGTTATTTGAACACACCATGCTTTGGTTGGTGATCAGTGTGTGGGGGTTATGTCTCATTCTGACTAGATTTTTGTCTGAATTATCAACTGAACCATCTAGCAAAGTCATGCTTTTTGTGGGTGACCTGGTCATTCTCTGGGGACAGCTCTTTGTATCTGACTGCGTGTTTAATAATGAATGCAGGGCAGATAGAATACCACAGAGCCAACTATGTTTATGTCTGAGACAATGGCATCTTCTGTAAATTGTTTTGATTGAGTTGAGTTTGTACGTTTAAAGATTGTGTAAAAGAAAAAAAAAGTATTAACTCCGATTTTTAATTTCCAGATGTGACTGCTGTGACCAAGAAGACTTATAGCAGCTATTTCATAACTGGAAGTCATAGGGACAACGGCTGCTTTTGTGTTATGGAACTGCATAGGTAAGAGACAAGTAGAGCCTTAAACTTTTTTTGATTGTAATTGGTTTCACTCCAGGTTTTGATTTTAGAGCCTGAAATTTTTTTAGAGCCTCTTTCTAGTCAGTCCTCTTTCTAGTCGGTTTGCCTTTCTTTGATTTACGTTTTTGCCTTATGTTTTAATCAGGAATTGTTTTTTCATTTGCGTATACTCATGGCTTAGATACACTTTCAAAAGTGGCTGAGAAGATCTTGATATTGTTCCTAAGTGTTTCAGAGAGTGAAATAAAGTTCTTTTCCTGCTGCCACTGTTCAGTTAACATTGATGTTATCCCATAAATATTCTCCTACCCTTAACGTGAAAACCTTTGAAGGTAGGTTGACAGAAATCATTCCCTTTCCTGTTCATATTTGTAACTAAAATAAGGCTATAAAGTGCTGCTGAATGCATCCAGAGAGTCCATGCTTGCTTTCCATTCAAGCAGAGCAAATGCAATCACCAGTGTTTTTACCCTTTTTGAAGGGTTGGAGCACTTGAAAAGAATTGGATGATTTGTAGACAGATTCTGTCCCAGGCCTCAGTATTAGGAAAGGGCAGGTGGGTTTTCTCCCATTTCTGAAAATCAAAACTATTACGTGCAATTCAACCACCTTTGATTCCTCAGCCAATGGTGATTTGGGGATAAGTACGATTACTAGTGAGGAAAACAAAGACGCAGATCTGACCTTGGTGATATAATCCCACTTTAGAAAACCAGAGTATTAATTGTATTTATAAGAGGTATTTGTTGGGGAAAATATGTGGGTTACAGTGAAAATAACTCTGGTGGAAGTGATGAGAAGTTCGGCTTAATTTTTGGGTCACTTCACTTGTGGGTATTAGGGTGAAGTAGAGCTGGGGGAAATGGAAGAAACTCTCTCTTATTAGAAGCATAAAAACTAGTGACTGTATCTTGGCCAGTGTTCCCGATTTTCCAGTAAGCTGTCTGCTGTACGGAGGTGTATAACCCTAATGGCTTGTTGTATGCCATTAAAAGGTATTGTACACTCATAAAAGAATGACATTTTGATCAATGCTGTTAAAAGAATTACTGTCTTGACACAGAAAAGCTTTCCTGCTGCAAGTTTAAAAATATGCCTTTAAAAGCTTTTTATTGAATACCTTTGCATCCCTCAGAAATGTGCTATTTTGGCACAGGGCTGCTCTGAAGTATTCCATGTTGTAACTTAAATGCAAGACCTTCTGTTTACCATCAGAAGGGAGTGAGGTGAGGCAGGTGTATTCACTTAACTACTGTCATGGGGACGAAAGAAAAAGCACCTTGAGCTACTTGTATGCAGTCTAAAAATAAGAACTCCTCATTTTTAGAGTCCAAAATCATTTGAAAGCTATTTGGTTTTGTTTTGCCATTGATTCCTCTCTGTCCCTCCAGCTTTGTTTGAGTGTCCCTCTGGACTTTGAAGCTGTATATCGATGTTGGAGGGAGGCAGGTGGCAGATAGGAAAACCACAAATGTCTTCATTGTAGCTGGATCCTGGCTCAAGGGCAGGCTCACTGTGTTGAGAGAAACTTGTTTTGGAGATGTCTAGTTGCTCCTGTTGTGGTAATACTTCTTGTAGCAGAAATCTCCCCTTAGTGTTATTAAAAGATCTTGTATCAGAGCTATTGTTTAATCACAGCTGCTGAAGTAGTGTTGTACCTGGCTTGATTGTGGCTAGAATTACAGCTAAACTGTTCAACATGGTTCAGCTGTGACTGTTGCTGACAGCTACTGTCAGGTGGGAACCTGAGGAATCCCGTCGGTGGGCCTGACTGCTGATGGAGGTCACATCTCTGGCCCCTGCTCAGAATTTGTAACAGACTTCATTAACGTCTGACTGGTTTAAACACAAGTGTTAAAGCCCTGGTTTGGGAATCACAAGGCAGGGGTGTAACTCCTCAGCTTTGTCATGCTCCTTATGTGTGTTATGTACTAAATACAACTTTATATAAATATGTGGGATTAGTTGAAAGAGCATGGTGGGATGGTTTTTGATATAAAGAGATCCTAGGCAAATTTTTCTGAGGGTTTTTTCTTCCTCTCCTTTCTATATATTTATGATCAAAACAAAGATGACAATGTTCTGGATGTATTTGGTATGCTTCATGTCCTGTCCTGGGATTGTCAGCAGCTGGGTGGGATCTAAGAGTGCTTGCTAAGTAGGTTTTGTAACAGGTGAGTAAGATCATAGCATGATGTGGTATTTCTATACATCAGATGAAAAAAGCTGTGAAACTTGGTAGTGGAATTTCATTGCTGAAGAAAGTGAAATGTTGTACCGTATGTAAGTAGCTCCTCTTAATCTCATATCTTGAAAAGCTGTACTTCCTTTCAGGGAAAGGAAATATTAATACTCTGCATTATCTGCAAAGGCAAGGTAAAAAAGGAAGAAGCAGGAGAGCTCGAAGGTATGTTTTTGGCATATGAGAAAGTTACTTGGAGAACTATGATTAGAGTTAAGATGTGTACCATCATACTGCTTTCTAATTGTCTTTCAGATGCTTGAGTTTTGTCCAATTTAACCTTCAAGGAAGGCATGAGAAGCCCAAATACTTCCTTACCTCTGTTTCAATTAAACTTTTGGTAGTTTTCTAGGGGAGGGTTTTGTTGGGGTTTTTTTGTTTTTGTTTTTTAAGTATGTGAGTTTATATTGAAGTTCAGCTGTAACTTGCTAAAGCTGATGTCAAGCAATTTCAAAGTATTCTTCCCCATTCTGAGTTTTGTTATAATGGTGTGGGAATAAGGTTAATACCAGCAAGAACAAAGGCTGACACATGGCAGAGAGTTTGGACATGGTATGTGTTTGGTAACTTGAGAAACTTACTCAGAGGTGCTAACAGTAACTTGAAATGTATGAAAGGACACAAGGGTTTGTCTTTTGTTTATTGTATGCTGCAACATATAGTTTCCCACCAATGGTTCCAGCTTATTTTCCCATCTTGGGCCAAGACTGAAGCAATTGGCACTTTAGTAGTCTTTGTGTTTAAAAAGGAAAATATGCTGCATATGCTACTGGCAGTAGCTTCTTAGGTTATTACTTGCTTATTTCTGAAGTCCTGCCACCTTCTTCAGGAGAAGCTATGCATTCATGCCTTTAGCTCAGTCATTCCATATTCTTTCCCTTTATGGTTTAGGTCAGTCCCCAGCCCACACAAAATAGCGTATTCTTTAACTATGTGTTTCCTGTTGTGTGTTTTGGTTTGGTTTTTCTCCTGAGGTTTCAATTTGCATCCAGATGCTATGGGGAAAAGTAGAAGAAATGGGAACCTCACAGAGTAAGCATTCCCCCATATACTTGCTTGTCTTCAGATAAACAGGGAAAGAGGGCAGAGAGCCCATCAGACTCATGCTTTTGATTACTGCCTACACCAGCCTCCCAGGTCCTTCTTGCCTTCTGTACAGCATGTGGCCCTTTCTGCCACCAGCTGTTGTCTGCTGTTTTCTGACTAAGCCTCACTTGTGTAATGTTAGCTTTGGAGGAAATTTGAAAGCAAAATTATCTCCATAGTCCTATTTACCCACAGTATTTCACTGAAGCTCCCTACAAATGTTTTTCTACAGTGACCTTTTAGAATACCTGCTTTCAGGATAGGCTTCCAACCTGTAAGTGTGGCTTAGGCATGTTTTCTTACATTTAGCTATATTAAAAACTATGATCTTTGCTTGACTCTTCTTTACCAGGCAAACTAAATGGCTTTCTGTCACTGATCCTTGTTTTTTATCACTCTAATCTGTAAATTTGTTCAGTAATCATCTTGTGCTTTTTTTTCAGAGCATAGACAAAACTGCTGAATAACATAGGGTCAAGCTCTTGAAGGTGGGATAAAAGAAACCATTCTCTTTTGTGTTGATATTTAATTGATATAAGCTGAAAACATTTATTTAGTGTTTGGCGTCATCTGCAATTACATTTTGAGGCCTATCAGTCTGTAGCCCACTTGATGTGTCATGTTGATTTTGAGTTTCTTAATCAAATGTCATTTTGCATCAAGTCAACTGCCTTACAAAAATCTGCTATATCTGTGTTATTAATTAGCAATAAAGTTATAATTAAAAATCAAGCTAGTCCAAGAATATATTTCCTGAAATTTCATGTCATTAATATTGTATTATCCTCTCCATTTCTTTCTAGCGAGAGTCTTGTATTGGCCATTCTGTTACTTTGAGATCAGTGTCAGACAGACAAGATTATAGTTACTGAAGTCACCAGATTAAAAAAAAAAAAATATATATATATATACTGTTACTGTTTCTCTCTGTTCTCTCAAATACCCCATGTTTTCCAAAGGCTACTAAAAATGAGCATTAATGGTCCAAACAGCTCTTCAGACAAGCTCTTTTCTTCTAATCACCATAGAAATTGAAACCTAGATCTTAACTCTTTCCCATTTGACCTAGTTCAAGCTACTCACTTAATTTATAAATGTCCTAGCAGAGTCACATGACTTCCTGTGGGACTTCAGCTCGCATTAATCCTTTATCAGTATGATGTTTCCTAGAGGTCCTCTGCTTAATAGGCCAGATCGACAGCGTTAAATGGTTGATTTTGACCTTGAAGACCTTGTCGCTGTTTTTGGCATCTGTGGCTAGATGAAGGTGGGATAGAAGCTGAGAGTCTGAATCTCTTTGGTTTATTATTTTAGGTGACCTACATTGCTTTGGTTTATAATTGATCAATAGTTTGATGCTAATCTTTGCAGCTCTGAAATATAGAAATTCAACAAACTTTTACAGCTAAAACCAAATCTATAGAAATTGATCATGCAAGTAAAGTATTATAATCAATCCATCTAGCATAGAGGCTAATTGTTTGATGTCAATATCTAGATCATATAGTTCTTAGATGTCTGATTGAATTGCTTTAAGAGAACTGGTGGTAGTAGATCTTTGGGCAATAGAGGAAGGTAATCCACTATTTTGTATAATGACTTTCACAATCAAACTTCTGTGTTGTCTTGTTGACTTCCTGTTGGCATGTATATAAAACATGTAATTTTGCTTACTTTATATGCATAAGATGAGTATGAGGAGAATAAATTGAGAACAATACCTGAAGGCTGTGTATTATAGTAAGAGGAATAAAGGGTGTCATAGAGTAAAATGCTGTCTCTTCATTTATATATTTATATAAATATATATATTTCAGAAAAAAATTGATAACTCAACTGGAAAATAAGATGGGTGATTGATACCTGTTGAATGTCTCTTGGGAATAAACAGATCAATAAAATCAGTAAGGTGAGACTAGGAAGGTATGTGTTTTATTACTTACTGAAGTCATGAGAAACACCTTTATACTTGTGAAAAGGGCATATTCTGGAATCTGGAAAGCTCTTGCAGAGTTGTTCTTATATTGTAATAAAGTTTTTGAGAAGGAGTAAATCAACTAGTAGCTCAAACTAAGGTTTGCTTTTAAGTCTAGAACTCTGACTGCAGTATATTTTCTTGTTATGGGCCTTGCCTGAAGAATAGTAAGCATGGGGATGCTTTAGTGAATCACATATTGAAAAAAGATCTAGTTCGTTATGCTTTTGTTGTATTTTTAGAAATGCAGTTTGTAGGATGTTTTCTTTGTAGCTCTAGTGTTTGGGCTATAGGGATTTCAAATCTTTCAGAGGAAAAAAAAATAGCTTCAAATTCAGTTCAGAGTCTGGTATTTGTTTTATTAGTGGAAATTTTTGTCTCCTGTGTTTTCCCCATTCTAGATAACCTTTTCTTGTCATCTAAGAAATTAATTTCTTTGTTGGAATCATTGCAAGTAAACTTGATAGCAGGAGTGCTGTTATTGAGGCAGCTTACACAGTGATTTCTTAAGTACAGCCTCTTCATATAATGTGAAGCAGAAGTCGATTTATTGACCACTACTGGGATTTCAGGAATCTGTTGAACTACCTGGTTTTTATCCTTCTCTCATAAAATTCACTATTGAATGTCTTTTTTTCTGGTACCCTCTTGGAAAGGATTCTCTTTGATATGCAGTCATACAATAAGAGCAATCATTCTGTTTGCTACTTGTTTCTGTACTGTAGAGTTTGGCTTTTTAATAAAGTGTACATAGGGTCATTTAATGTAGCTTACATGACATCAGACACTTAAAGGTTTTTCCTAAAATACTTGCCCAGGCAAGGAGGACATTGACGCTTATCTAGGCTGTGAAAATACTGGCTGTGTGGCTATGCTCTGAGTCCTTTTCATAGAACATATTTCAGTTAGAGCAAAACATAGAAAAGCCAACTCTACTGTGAGCACAATATTGCATATGTTGCAGTACATCTCCTTGGTAAAATATAATCTGCTACTTTTCTGAAATACTAAGAAAATATTTAAGTATATAATTTGATTAGTTTGTGCTATTTGCGGAATATACACCGTGCTTTTTTACAACTTTCTGCAATCATTCTTCTCTAAAGTAAGGTGTATGTTAGGAATGAAAACTACTTGTTCTCTTTCTGGATCTGTGAAAACAGTTTTAAAAATAGAATGCAAGTGAACGGTACAAAGTGGATTATCGATTCTCAGGGATGAAGAGCAAATGCTTTCTTTTAAGTCCTTTTCATTGCTTTAGATTTTATACTAATATCTGGAGGCTTGGGTGGTGGTGGTGTGTGTTTGATTAACAGACACTAATGGAGAAATCATCTCTCTAGTTCATCTGCTGGATTTCTGACAACTCTTCCTAGCCACTATTGCATACAGGATACCAGAGCTGATGTACTTGGGGATGGCAGCTGGAATATTTATAGGTTATGGTATACGGTAGTAAAGGCCTCAACATGAGGCACGTTTGTCTTCTGTGAGAGATGTGTAACTTGCTATGTGATGTCTGACCACAGCATAATACTGTCTGGAACTGAGGAGTCTGTTATTAAAATGTCCGGAGTGCTACTATAGGCATTAAAAGTGAAGAGGCAAGTTAACACAGAAGAGAACAATTATTAGAACGGGTTAGACTATTACAACCCACTCAAGGGGAAGGCAATATATTTGAATTCTGATGCTATACCCACAACTGTAACATCTGCTAGCCAAATGCTTAGGTGGGCCAAGCCCATCCAGTTATGTATTATGGTTAAAAGACCTTGTTTTTGTCATTATTTATGCAGAAATTTAATTCATGAAAGGAACAATATTAGTATTTTTCAGACTCCCTCCTTACATTTGCCTTAATCCTGTATTTATTTGGGGGCAACATCTTAGTATTTCTGATTAACTTGACTGGTGGATTTTGAGAGATTCTTAGCTGACTTGACTAGTCCCAGAGTTTGTTTTTTTTTCTTGCTGTCAATTGCAGGTTAGCAAGACTCAAAGGGGTGTAGAAAACTTGCTATTCACAAAGAGGCTTCTGGCAGGTTGTATGGTATGATTATCAGCCACGTAGCCAGCTTATTTTTATTTCCAAAATATTTTTTTTTCCATTTATAATCTAGACAGAAGCTCTGATCTCTGAAGGTGAAAATCTGGGACGTCAATCTGCCTTCGCAACTCAGCTTTGTGTTAAGTATTGAACTTCCGCCTGCATGCTTAGCTGTTCCAGTCAGAGCCCCAAACTCTGTGTTTTTCACTAATGCTTTGTCAGAGAGCTGTCCTCTTCAGAGAGATTGAAATGAGTAATAGTCTTTCGACACTATTGGCAAGTGGCTTTCACGGTCCATGGCGGATCTAATGAACTACAGCTGCTTGGTTGGAAAATCCTGCTTTTGATTGTCTGAAAGGACTTCTGAAGTCTCTACTTGGATTCACTGACTTTCTTAGGATTTTTTTTTTTCCATCTTTGAGAAGTAGATGGAGAAAGCACTCTTGGAAATTCCTTCATAGTTTACATTCACAAATGTCAAGTTTAGAACATGGTGCTTTTGCACAGGAAAAAATTGCAAAGTTGACACACATTACTGACATGCTTGAAAATGAAAATACAGTGAAACATGTGCATCTGCTGAGGAAAGCAGGTGTATAAATCAACTGCCATGCTCTCACGAACAGATATTTAATACTTCCTTTTCATCAGGTACAATACTACAGGTGCCTTTTTTGGTAGTTGGTACATGTACGAACAGAAGAGGTGGTAATGTCCAACAGGAATGCAGTGCATGTGGCTGCATCTTCAAGAGCTTGGGATCTGTAACTGGGCCAGATTTTCAGAGAAGCTTGGCAATCAACATGCATCCAGTATGCTGAGTTAGTTTGAAAATTTGGCTATTCTTTAAGTGTTTAATGAGAGCTGGGTATGTTTCTTGTGAGGAGTGTTTTGGTTGGTGGGTGGTTTGTTGTTGGGTTTTGGGGTTTTTTTGAGAAAGTGGTCAAGAATGTGAATATATTTTCCTTGATATAAATATCTTTCCTATTCTGTGTGAAAGATGGGTCAGGAAACAATTTTACATACCTACCCATAAAAGTTTGAGGTGAATAGGTATTCCCCCCCTCGCCTTTGCATCTTCACCTATATCATCGTTTATTCTGCTGGCCAGCTGAAAAGCTTTTCTTCCAAATTTGGGGAGATATATTGTAACTTGCCTGTGACTTCTAGTACAGTTTGAGTTATACATATTACACTCCAGCTTTATTTTCAGACTAGATAATCATAGCTTCATTTAACTGGAAGTAGACTGGTATGGAGTTTTGCAAACGCTAGTAGCTGCTGATCCTTATAGTAAAGAACTGTGTTACTATTTTTTCCCTAGTCTACTTATTTTTCAGTTTCTTATCCACTTTCCATTTTGTTCCTTTTTACACAACTCTTCTTATTCACTTTGATTTATCTCCCACCTTAGGGATATTGGCTAGCCTAAACTGTTGTCCTTTTACTTCGGAACTGAAGTGAAGTTTTGAGAGAGCAGGATCAAACACTAGCAACATTCTTCTCCAACCAGTGAGTGACAATGTTATGAAATGACATGGGTGTTGTTGTTTTTTGAGAGGCATATTACTAAGACTTCTACATACTTGGAGATGAAATTTGGATGTGAAATACTGACAAAATGAACTCATTAGAAGTGATGAGTCTCACTTCTAGTGCAGAAAACACTTGTATCTTACTCCCTTGATATTCCTGTTTGCAGTGTCTTTGACACGTGCATTATTAAACAAATAATATGACACAGCACCTCTGGGTAATGTAATGAAACCATAGTAAATGGCTCAGTGTTTGTGGCTTTCCTGTTGAGCAAGGAAAAACTTCAGGATGACAGCATTTGCAGTTTTGAAAGAAATTCTCATCCAACTGATGGCTACTGGGAGGTGCCAGGTGCAGAACAACTCTGCGTTAATTTTTATACTACTTCTAAGACCTAAATGTAAAAGTTAGGTTCCGGACTTGGAAATATAAGTGCCCAAGGCTATCATCTGTGAGGAAGTCATTCTCATGAAGAATTCTGATGCTGCCATAACTATTTGGGAACTATTAGCATGTGCAGTCTGAACACACATGGCTATGTGAGTCAAAGGTGTATTTATTTTTTTTTTTGGTCTGCAGTGTCATACATAATTTGTTATTGGGGGTTACTTTTTTGTTGTCTACCTGCTCCCATTTTCCATGTAGTAGCAGGGGTGTGAGCAGCAGGTCTGTCATATGATTGTAGAATAATTTTGATGGAAATGTCATTTTGGAGGATACCTGGTGCAACCCCCTGCTCAAAGCAGTGCTACTGATGTTATGTTAGGCAGATCAGGACCTTCTCCCCCTTGGTTTTGAAGTAACTCCAGAGCTGAAGATTGTACACCCTCCCCAGGCAACCTGTTCCACTCTCTGACCACACTCACCGAAGAGTTTTTTTTTCTTGTCTGTAGCTGAAAGTTCCTTGGCTGTAACTTTCTTATGTTTCGTTTCCTCTTGTCCTTTCGCCGAGCAGCTCTAAGAGGAGTCTGTCTTGCAGTTCTCTCCAACTGCCCATTAGGTAGTTGCAGACAGGAATTAGGTTACCCCTTAGCCTCATCTCTTTCAAGCTGAACAGACCCAGTTCTCTCAGCCTCTCCTTACACATTGCCTTCCTTTGCAGCAGTGAGCACAGGTGGCAGGATGGTGTGGGAAGCATTGCTGCCTGTCCTGCTGAGGAAGTGCTGGTAGAAATAACCTGACATCTGCAAAGCTCCATCTTTTAGCTCATAGGCAGGAGTGCAGGAAGGGAGTTGCTGATGTAGTAGAGCAGTCTTCTGTTCCCTTCAGGTGTTCTCCATCACAGGACAGGGCACCCACCGTGCCCCTGTTGCAGCAATCCTGTACCTTGAAAGGGCCTGGGCTGATGAATAGCTGGAAGATTCCTGCTAGAAGTATTAGGTGCTACCTGGCAGACAGTGTGTTTCTTGCTTACTTGGAAGTAGAAACACAGAATTTTGTGGTTTCATTTTTAAAAATAGAACTGGAACTTGCTGGGGGAAAGAAATTTTCAGTGGAAAGGGGTATTAATTCACAGCATTAAAGCTTGGATCAGTGCAAGCCCTAGCATTGAAGTGACAGGGTTGATATGGATGTGATTGGCTTCTGCTATGCATTTGTGATAGGGTTGTTTGTGCTATGCATTTACTATTTTCTGGGTACAATTTTTAATGTATATAAGTCTCAGGTATATTGTCTCATCTTTCACGTTTCCTATCTGAGGATATACATTTGTTTCTTTTCTTCCCTCCCCTTTCTTTTCAATCATCTTTTGTCTGCCAAGCAGTTATCCAAAGAGGAAACTGAGCCCAAAATTGTGAGTGAGCGAGAGACTATGCCGTGCATCTTTGTGGTTCAGACACCACAATGCAGCTTCTCCACTCTGTCTTTAATTAAACTTGGGTTTTTCTGTTGTTGTAGCTGGAAGCAGTGTGCTGACACAACTTACTCTTGTATAGAACAGATTAAAATGTCAATGTTTTAATGTTCTCATCTGTGGGAAAAAGAAAATACTTGGGTGTTTTATTTATAACTTAAAAAGAGACTGTACTATGGAAAAGGTTTACTTGTGCAAGATGGAAAATCACAATTAAAGATACAGAGTTCCATTTAATATTAAGAGTCTGTAAAGGACTTAAAAGATTGAAAGAATGAAATGTCTTCAGGAAATAGGCTATACTAGGGCATGGCAGTTTAAAACAACTATAAATTTACTGTATTTTTAATTATTCACTCTGTCTTTTCTTTGCACTTGTAGCAATGTGTACATGCCTGCATCTCTGATGAGCTAATGTACAAAACAGGTGAATGTGTTTGAGAAGGAGAAGAATGAAGGTACCTGAAAAGAATGGTCAAAAGTCAGTGTTGTCCTTGATGCTATATGACCTGTTTCTGGAGACAGAAGCTATCTTTCCTAGAGAAGAAATGGTCACATAAGAATAAAATTACAATTCTGTTCGTCTTCTGCAGATTTGCTCCCTTGGCAGTTTGAGAAGTGATAATGAAACTGGTTTGGAGGTGTAGATTATAACTCCACTGTGCAAGAGATAACTAAGCTGGTTGTGGGGTAGCAGTTATACAATATCATGCTGTGCAGAAATATGAGCTCAAGCCCTTGGAACAGTACAGTTCAGTTAACTCAGCTCTGAACAGGCCGTTAGCCTGTGTATCAGGAGCCTTGATCGCTCTTTGCCACAATGAATCTGTGGATTAACAGGGGCTTGGTTTTCAGGTTTACTAGTCAAGCCCACTTTGATGTTTCAAAATACTGTCTCTGATAGAGAGAGCAAAACTCAGATACAGAAGACACTAGGGTTTGTTACCTATCTCAATGATCTGTTCATCCTTTTTAACTACGGAAGTGATGGATTTATTTTAGAGTAACCAGGTAAATG
This sequence comes from Buteo buteo, assembly GCF_964188355.1. Classification (NCBI taxonomy): domain Eukaryota; kingdom Metazoa; phylum Chordata; class Aves; order Accipitriformes; family Accipitridae; genus Buteo; species Buteo buteo. The sequence continues at coordinate 412,409 of NC_134181.1, read as the reverse complement.
TAGAAGGTTGTCTGCTGGACTGGGGTTAAGCTGAGAGTTGTAATTGCCTACTTTGGAAAAATGCTGCTTTTCTTCAGAAAGTGCCTCCCATTCCTTATTTAGAGACTTGCTTAATTTGGGCTGTCCTCTGGGTTAGCATCTGTGGAATCTGTATTTCTCTGGCAGTTGTGTCTCCCTTGCATGTAAATTACAGATGCTCACCAATGCCCTTTTGGGTTGTTTCTTTCCGAAGGGGGGGGGGGGGGAGAGAAACAATCTGTTTTAAATAAGGGAAATAAAAAGAGGTCCCACTGAACACTTCTATGCTAAAAGAGGAGTGCTGCATGTCGTTTCCCTTTACTTACTTTCTCTCTCTCATTTACTTATTTTAACCCATCTCCTACAGCCTTGCTGCTGTGGGATCAATTTGTTGGCAAGGGTTATTCAAACATTAGCAGAATGTATGTTCTTACTGTTCTTGTTGGACTTGGGTGTTGAAGCCAACAATAACAATTCTCGTGTGGGAACTGATGCTGGGTATTTGAGTCAAGCTGTTCTTGGTGGTCTGTACTTTACTGCAGTGAAAAAATGTGAGGGGGTTTCTTTTCCCATAGTGTTCATTTGTGTTCCTGTTGTTCATTGTTTAGACAATCAATGTGCCTGTGGACAGTTGAAATAAATACTTTGAATAAATTCTGTGGTTTTCTTCACTTTCAGCTCTTGCTTTTTGTGTGCTTTTTGTAGCTTTGGGGTTTTTTTCCCTCTCTGGCTTGATTTCTCCATACTCCAATTGTCATAGGTACATGTTTTGGGTTTGTTCCTCACTCCTCACCCCTGAGGTAAAACCTGCCTGTAGGGACATTTTCTAGGACAAATAAGCTTAAGAGCAAACACACAGTGCCTCTGGAATGCCCTGGGAGCTGGGGGTACATGGTGTTTCAGGCTGAGCTGTGTTGAGGCCAGTAACATCAAGAAGATGCTGCAATCTCAGCCTGGTGCTCCCCTCACTGAAATCAGACTATGCTTTTCCAGGAAAATGTTGGGATATTGAAGCATTTAGTGCTGTGCTTTGTACTACCCATCCAAGTATTCAGTAACCACCACAAATTCCTTGCTGGTTGTGCTTTGTTGCTTAAGTGAAAGTCCAGAATGCAGGGATACTTGTGGGAGCTGAATGGTTTGAAGCTTTCTGTAATTTTTCCTGTTACCCTCAGGGCACTCTCTGAAAAAATTACCTCTTTGTAGAGTCTTTGGGATATGATGCAGTCTCAGATCAGACATTTCTCTATTAAATAAAAAGTATGATAAGCCTAAAAGCATTGAATTTGGTATTTTGAATCTCTAGAGGCCAATCCCAGTGTGTATCTATTTGGGCTAATTTACTGAACTATTTAGTTTCTTCTCCTGCGTAACAACCATTCCACCCCCAGCATTATTGAAGTTAGTTTTGCCTCTGTGGCTGCCAGGAATAACTTTACTTTGCATGGATAATTAAGTGGATTGAGTAACAGAGAAAAAAAAAAAATTTATTTCCACATAGTGGTAATAATAAATCTGTTACTACTTTTGGCTCTCCATGTTATTACCATAGTTGGGTATGTCTTAATGAGGAAGTGGCTTCCTTTTACTAAGTTCAAATACCAGCAAGGAGCCTGCCTCTTGAACATGGGGTGTGTGAAAGTAGAAGGGCAGAGAGCGGTGGGTTTTGGGGTTTTTTTGGTGTTTGTTTTTTTAACTAGGCAGTCATTCCTGCACACAAATAACTTTTTTTTTTTTTTAATGCAAGATGTAAATTTCCAGTCTTTGCAACAAGGTAAAACTTGGGGTTTCTGATCATATCAGAATCAAAGCTTTTTGAGATGGAAAGCCTTCAAACCAATTTTTTTTTTAACCAAAATATTGAAGAATAGGCTTAATACTTGGCTGCTCAGGAATACTGAAATTGACCCTTTCCTGTGGGGATATTTGGAGCACCCAACTCTGTTGTTTTCCAAAATGCACAAAATGACTGTATGGGGGTGGGATCTGCTGAGCTTACCACAGGAATTGTCTCTTGAGGGAAGGAAAAACCTGAGGCTCAGATAACGAAGTTACAAGTAGCTCATGAGTACAATAACTCTTCCTTCTCATGACAGCTTATCTGATACTCTCTTGACCTTTTTCAGAATTCTCCTCTTCCTTTTCCCATTTATTATCATTACCTATGTTTTGTCTCATGTTCTGGAGCCTTGTTTTCCATTAGCCCAAGAAGGGATGAACTTGCTTTCTTTATAGACTGTTCACGCTGCTAACAACTGCTGAGAGCATTTTTTGTTTGGTTTTAGTTGGGAGGTGGGGGGGAGGCAGTTGAACCTTTCTCAATAACCAGAGGAAGGCAATTTGTCATCTCCTGGTGGCTTGAGAAGTTAAATGTTTGGACTGTATGCAGCTCATTTATGGTGAGGTTGGTCCAGCTTATCAGCTTGTACCTGACTTGGGGTGCCAGAAGATGATCTTTTGGGCAGAGTATGACAGTATGGCTTAGTAGACTGTAAATCTGGGACTCCCGTGTGATCCTGGGTGCTTGCAGTCCCAGTGCCTTTTCTGTAAACTAGGACTGAGCGTTTTGCCAAATATCTGACATCTTGAATTAATGTATTTGCTAACTTTTGTGCGCGTTGCTGTTGTTGTTTTGTGAAAATGTACCAAACAGCAATTTTTCCTAATTGCCCTTCAGCTGATTCCTGTCATCATCATTGTAGCAGTGAGTCTTGAAGATCCTTGAAAAGGGAAAGTGACATAATCTAAAGATCAGTTAGAGGGAGCTTTGGCATAAAGGGTAGAACAATGGAAAGCTAAAAGTATCTGGGGAAGAAATGGGTGAACTTCTCTGGTGGTAGTGAAAATAAGGGGAGTTGTTCATCTTTGCTTATGCCTATTAACACTTCCTTCTGCCAGTCTAGCCTACGTCCTACTACTTAAGTCCCTCTGTGCCTACTCTGTCTCTCCTGTTTCTCTTCCATCATCCTCTCACCATGTAAACCTCCTTACTCTAACCACTGGCCTGTCTGTTCCTGCAAAAAATAAAATGCAAAAATTGTCAGCTGTATTTAGTACTGTTAAATGGGTGGAGTTTTTAAAGGGGAGGAGGAATATGTAACCATAGAATTACAAGTTGCAAAAGTTTGAAGGTTGTAAAACCAATCACTGAATTTAGAAAAGACAAAAAGAAACTGTTCAAGAAAAGCATTTAAACAATTCCTGGTGAAGAGTGCTCTTTGCCAAAAACAATTTCACTTTATTGAATCATTCAAGTGTTGGGAGGGAAAAAAAAAAAGTCAGAAAAATAAGAACTTATAGAAATCAATGCCCATGCTTTGTTTTTGAAAGAAGAATTTGACTTTGTTTTGAAGCATTTCTGTATAAACAGTTATTTAACAACCAAAGTTTACTTCATTTGTCAAAAAGCAGTAGGTTTGGGTTTGGTTTTTTTAATTTTTCTCTTTCTTTGGTGTCCTGAGTTGAAATTTAAAACTAATTTGCAGTTTTACTCAAAACAATGGGTAATTTCTTAGCACAATATTGGTAAAGTCTTAATTCATTCCTTTGTGTACATTATGGTGTGGCTTCAGCTAGCTTTTTTTACAAGGGGTTTGTGATGGAGCAGACATGAAACATGTTTTCTAGCCTGATGCTTTATGTATTAGAAAAGCCTTTCAGCTTAGCGCTATAAGCCGAATTAGGTAGAAGTCTTGCACAACAATGCTGTTGTATATGACAAAAGAAAATGAACTGGAGTAGGATAGGGAACCTTGAAGTGTTTCTGAACTTTTAATGTTTGATTTTGAAACCTTATTGACCTCTTAATATGGGCAGCTGCTCATTTTTGGGGAGAAAATTAGAAATTTAAGGTTTTGCCATGCTCCCCCCACTCCGGCTGTGTTTAGCCCATTAAGGGTCATGAATTGAATTTTAACCGAGGCCTTTTCTGACTGAGCTTGTAGGTACAACTAAATGTAAAAATGTACAGTTCATCTTCTTTGCTGAGCAGCTACAGTGAGATAAAGATGATGAAGTGAATGTAAAAGACTCTTCTATTTCAAATGGCTATTGCTGTAAAACTGGAGAACGTCTGGAATTGAGACTCATTTGTTTTCTCTGCAGTGAACATAGTGTGGTCTAGCAACTGCAAGATAGGATGGTGAAGTGCATGGATCTGATGTAAGAGTCTACAGATGTGTATAGGTAAGTCTTCTGCTTGCTGCATTTTTATCTGGCTTCTGATAGAGGTTATAACTAATTTTGCCTAAATAGCACTTGCTGAAGTGCTTGTGAAACATGTGAAGGATATCTGAGGTGTAGTGTAAGACATAAAGGTTATTTGAGATCCACCAAACAATGAGTATCAGTCAGTAGGAAGTTCACTGTTTTCTCCCCCAGCTGGAACATGATGCCAGAAGCACCTAAAATTGACAAAGGTGGTGGTGATAATGGAAAAGTTATAAGCGTAAATTTCTTGGTACCAGCTCTGTTATCTATGCTATTGGTATGTCTAAAATCTATGCCTGCTTTCCATAGGAAAGGAAGATAAGAAAAATATTAAACTGATGTGAAGTATTGCAAGTCTAAGAAGTATTTTTAAACCATGTCCTAGGTGTCCATGGAAGGAAGAGATGATTAAAGCTGCAACACAACAGACTGTCTGCCTTAAGTGAGCTGGGAGGAGAAAGTCAATACCAAGGGATGTTGTGAATACTGAAGGTAAGTCATTGCGCCAATGTCTTCAATGTAACATTTTTAGTTGAAAATAAAAAAAATTTTTAAAAATTTGGTGTAAGGAGAGGTAGATCATGGAAGTTACGTTCTTGATTTGATTAAGAAAGCAAATGGGGAAACTAAATTTAAAATGAGGGAATGCATGAGAAAATAGAATTTGCTGAAGGAAGGCAAGATGCCTGTAGCAGTCTGGGATGGACAGGCCTGGGTTTGTCATTCTTCCCAGCCAGCTCTAAACGCTTGTGGTCTGAAATGGTCACATGGAAAATGGGATGAATCTGTGGACTCAGTCCACAACTGTTGTGGCTAGCAAAACACAGAAGCATTCTAGACAAGGTATACAGAAGAGACAATCTTTTTGGTTTAAACATAATATATGCAATTCTTAATTATCTTTAATCTTGTTTCTAGCTCTGTAATTGGAAATCTGACCTTCCTGACTCTGTATAAATCTGTATTTTATTTTTAACCATTCAGCTATCTTGTGTCAGAGATGAGTACAGATAGCAGTGACAAATTTGGGATACTTGTATCTTTTTGGAGATAATAAATACTAATAAATCTGTAGACACCACAAGGGGAAACTTGCATCCTGAGATAAAGGGGACTTGTGGCTTGCAAAATGTCTCATGTCAAGCTGTAGAAATTGGTCCAAAATCTGATACTACTAAGTGTGAGATAGAAAGGGTGCCAATTTGTGTTCTTCAGTGTATGGGGGTAGGCATCACAGGAACACCTTTCAGCTCTGGTCACTCCCTTCAAGTGTCACAACATTTTAGTTTGTTGATGTGTTGCAGGTCCTGGAAGACTTCCAGGCTACAGCTTGCAAGCTTGTTTTATATCCTCTAGTCAGTGGGGATGACTTGTGTTTGTTTTCATAGGCAGAATCTGGCAATTTCAGACATGTGGAATGGATGCACTGTTAGCTCTAGCTGATCGCCTTCCAGTGATGGGGGAAGATCAAGAGTGCATGTGTGATTTCACAGGTCTTCTGCAGATGGATGGATAGTTTTGTTGCATCTACAGTACTTGCAGTAGATGGAGTTGTCCCTCCATGACTTGCCCATTAAGCAAAGTAGTTTGGGGCACTTAGTCATTTGGTCTGGGTCCTCCCTTTCTTGCAGTATTGCTTCTTTCCATGACTGCATCTCTTACAGTGTGTTTTATATGCTGATAGTATTCAGCTTTGCCTCGTTGTTGTGAGCTGGCTGGTGAAATGAAAGTGTTACTTGGTGACAGTATGAGATTGTATGAGAGCTAGACAAGCCTGGCATAATGCTGGTAGATTGGAAGAAGCTTATACCAGGATCTTGAAGGGAGCAGGACGAGCTGCTTGTAACATAAGTTCTTAATTTATTTTTTGTTAGTTTTTATTCTGCTTCTGGGTACTTAACAGCTATGGCATGTGTGCTGGTTTTCCATCTGCTCAAAACAAGACAAATGGAATTGTATAGTTGCTTTCATATGTAGACCCCAGTTCAGTTACTTCAGGACTAGACAATTGAAATGAGCTGTAGATTGACCAACATCTTGAGGCCATCTGAAGAACATCTGGAAACTGAGGCGAAGTCAGAACATGATGGCCCAATTATTTAAGAGTTGTATTTGACACACACTAGTTTTCTTCACATAGGACTTTAGGGAATATTCCATATACTTCTTTAGTGTTTGTGGGAGCATTTGTACACGCCTTTGTCTTTAGCAATCTTGTCTAGGCTTATTCAGGGAAAGGGTTAATTTTTTTTAATTGAAAAAAAAAAAAGCTGGCTTCCTTGTCTATGCTACTCTTTCTGTGTTTCCAGCATTGATCTGACTGCATGGTTGTAAAACCTAGAAAACTGTTAAAATGCTGAACCTAAGCATAATCCAACAGTACAGAGTCCTTTTCCTTTTTGAGTGTATTTATCCAGTTACTTAATTTCCAGGTGGGATGCAGCATGGTGTCATTGATGTACAAAACCCTAAATATGGGAGATGTCATAAGATGCCAGGTTTCAGTCTTTATCTGCCAGTCATTATAATTCAGATGTGGGTGTGCTTAGGAGTAGGGATAGGAAATGCAGCTAGTAATTCTCTTTTTGTAAGGTGGAAAAATAGTGAGATTTGGCCCTGCAATGAAAATGTTACTATCTGGGGTTACTTTAGATCCTTAATTATAGCTAAACTGGCCCAAGAGTTAAGGGTGGAATATTGGAGAATTTACCTGTTTGCTTCCTTTGTTAGGAAACTGACTCTGTTACTACATTTCCTACCAAAGGAAACAAACTATTATCAGGGATGTAATTAAAAACAACAACAGAAAAAACCAACAAAATGACAAATGCTTTCCCTGAATTACTCTCCAAGAAATTAAAAATAAAAACACTTTGCTGATAATACAGGATGTTCCAACTAACCAAACTACCAGTTGGAAAACTTTCCGTTATTGATGGAAATTTTCATTTGACAGTGAAAAGCAGTTTGTTGGTCTTCTTTGCACTTTTCCTGCATAAACCTCTGAAAAAAGGAGCTACTTGCCATCATATATTTTTCCAAGGTGCCCATTACAGGTGTACCATGTTGTCCCATCTTTGTTACCACTAATCTTTTAAGAATACAGTTTAAAATGTTCTTTAATATATTAACAAAGAATAGGAAAAGGATGCATTTTGTTTAAAATAAAAATTCAGAACTGATTGCATTTAGGAAAGTCAAGGCTAAAACTGGGCAGTACTGTTGCCTCTAGTGTGTATCTGCACAGGTGAAGAAGAGAGGTGAGGTTAGCACTAGGAGGTCTGCAGTGTAGGTAGGTTTAGCATATATGTATGATACATCATCCAGTTTAGGGCTAGGGCTTGTGAAACCACAAGGTCCATCTATACTACAGTCTATCAAGAGGTAGACATGGAGAACAGTGGTAGCAGTCTGAAATTAGTTAAATGTCTCTAATTTTGGGCTGCAGATGTAGAATGCCATGTACATTTGTATATTAAAGTTTCTTCGAAGTGGGGGAGAAAAGCAACTATGAACTGATAAACTAAACAAGTGTCTAAAACCACTTCTAATCAAATCTACTGTGATGATTTCTAGGTTTTTTCAATAGCACAAGAACTACAAGTTCTGCTGGTTTTCTTAGGGTCTGCATAAGCCTGTAATGTAGTGACCAAATGGTGTGTTTTAGGATGAGTGGAGTAAAGATGATAATCCAACATACAATGATGATGGTGAGCAGTGCAGTGTGTCCCTTCAACAAAATTGCGTTTAAAGAGTGAGAGAGCTTTGATTTATCTTTTTTTATTATTATTTTTTTTAGGAGGAATCTTCTTTAAACTATGAAATTAAGTTGTTTAAAAACAAAACAAAACAACTTTAAGTTACAAACTATACAGTACTAAGAGCAGGTAAAAATCTGTATCTGTGTGTAATTAAAAATGGAGAACAGTGTCTCTTCACCCGCTCTCTTTCTGATCATGCATCCTTACAAATTCTGGAACAAAGCAGATTTGCAAAACCCTGTTTATTCAAGTTAAATCTGCTAATACTCTTGCTTTTCTGACTTTTCTACCTCCTTTTAGTAATCATCCAAAGATCACAGGTTGATAATCTGCTGACACTCGAAACACTCTAATGCCTTCTGTTGTTTTTATATACTTGTTTACATGTATACATGTAACCTGAGGATTTTTGAAAACTTCTTCATACTGCAGGGTGATTCAAAGAGGATGACAGTAGACAATTACAGAGCTGTTTTCATGTCCTGGATGCTGTAAAAGAATGGTCAGGAGAGGCCAGAGCTGTGACATACTTGGGTAGTTCTTGATGTTCTGTTTTGAATAGATGCTTCTCGATGACACTGTCCGAGTGCCTCATGCAGTATATGCAAAATATGAAGGTCCAAAGGCCAGCTCTAAAAAATTCTTAATCTAGCTAAAGATGTGGATGCTTGCTGAGGATTGGCTAACTGACCTCAAGAGTTTAATTTCTTCATTCACTGTAGCTTAATGCTATACAGGAGACAGATACTTCATCTTTTGATTTAGGACCAGTTCAGACCTGAGTGCCATTTTCTTGCAAGCTTCTGCTTTCTAACTATGACTTTTGCTTTCCAACAGTGGTTCACGTCCTGCTGGCAACTAGGTGTGCTGACTCTTTATAACCAGTTCTAGATGAGACTAATACCCTGTAGGATGTTTTGAGATTGCGCAGATTGGTGTCCTTTGCTACCACTCTGTGCCTTAGAGGAACACAACCTAATTATTTCGAAGCAATGTAGTCTGCAAATCCATTTAACTGTACCATCCACTTTATCAACCTGACAATATTTAAAAGGAGATTGCCAACCTTAGGATGACCGCAGGAGAGCAGTACTTGTGTCGACCCACTGCTAGCGGAGGAAAGGCTGATCTGTGGCCTCCTGCAAGGGCTCAACCCACATCAGTCCATGGACCTAGATGAAATCCACCCCAGGAAGTTAAGGGAAGTGGCTGACATTGGTTCAAGGCCCCTGTCCATAATCTTTGAAAAGCGATGGAGATCAGAGGATATCCCTGATGATTGGGAGAGGGCAAATGTCACACCCATCTACACAAAGGGCCCAAAAGAGCATCCAGGAAACTACAGGTCCATTAGTCTTACTTCAGTCCCTGGGAAAGTAATGGAGTGAGTCCTCTCAGAAACTACTGCAAGCCAAATGAAGCAGGTGATTGGGAAAAGCCAACACAGATTTACTAAAGGCAAATCATGCCAGACTGACCTGGTCACCTTCTACAACAAGGTAGCACTTTCTGTTGATATGAGGAGAGCAGTGGATATTGTTTACCTGGCCTTCAGCAAAGTGTTCCCACAGTTTCCTCATGGCAAAACATAGATTGGATGGGTGGTCTGTGAGCTGGGTGGGAAACTGGTTAACAGGCCACACACGAAGGGTGATGATCAATGGTTTTTATTCATGCTGGCAGCATGTCACAAATGGAGTCCCCCAGGGATTGATACTGGGCCCCATGCTGTTCAACATCTTCATAAATGATCTGGATGATGGGATTGAAAACACCCCTACCAAGTTTGCTGATGACACCGAAGTGGGTGGCAAGGTGGACACATCAGAAGGGAAAGCCATCTTACAGAGAGACCTGGACAGGCTGGAACAGTAGCCTGGCAAGAACTGTATGAAGTTTAACAAAGAAAAGTGCAAAGTCCTGCACCTGGGATGTCATGACCAGAGAGCCTAGTACATTCTGAGATCTGTGTGGCTGGGGAGCAGCCTTGCTGAAAGGGACCTGGGGGTCCTGGTGGACAGTAAGTGTGTACATGAGTCAGCAATGTCCTGCTGCGGTAACAAAGGCAAATTGGATCCTGGGCTGCATCTGCAGGGGCATTATTAGCACAGATAGAGATGTGATCATCCCACTCTAGTCAGTGCTTGTTGGGCCCCACCTGGAGTACTGTGTCTGGTTCTGGTCCCCACAATTCAAGAGACCGAATGGTGGGCAGAACCGAGAAGGTCCAAGGGAGGGCCACAAAGATGATCAAAGGGCTGAAGAACCTGCCCTATGAGGAAAGACCAGAGGATTGAGTTAGGTCTTTTCTCCCTGGAGAAAAGAAGGCTTGGGGGGACCTCATCACAGTTTTCCAGTACTTAAAGGGTGGCTACAAAGAAGACAGAGGCTCTCTCTTCACAGGGAGAGGGCAAGGGGCAACAAATACAAGTTGTACTGGGAGAGGTTTCATCTTCATGTAAGAAAGAAATTTCTTACAATCAATCACTGGAATAACCTCCCCATGGATGTGGTAGAGTCCCCATCACTGGAGGTTTTCAAGATTAAACTGAACAAGGTGCTAGATAATCTCATTTAGGCTCCTTTTTCCATGAAAAGTTGGACCAAATGATCTTTCAAGGTCCCTTATAACCTGGGCTGTTCTATGATTCTGCACAGTCAAAGGAATAATCAAGACTGTTTAGAGGCCGGTAGATGTCTGAAAGCATGTTTGTAGGAAGTGGTGGAGGTAAAGAACGGGATCTTCTCGTAATTGGAATCTGTTTGCTCTCTCTTCTTCATGGCAAAGCAAGTCAGGCCTCTGTGGACTTTCTAAACCAAATGAATTATGGTCTCGAATAGTAATGTGGTATTGCTAATGATTTCATTGCTGACCACAGCTGTTGGCAGTAAGGCTAGCATTGTCATTTCATTTCTGATACATTTTTGAGGTATTTTGCTTATTAAATTAGTTGACTCTTTTTACATAATGTTCAAGCTATGAATTTAGGAACATGGATAGTGCAGGTTAAGGTCTGTAAGCTTATGTTCCTTTTTGCTGGATGCTGGTGAGGACATGCATTAGATTAAAAATCATTGTTTAGATGACTTTTCTGTGTTAATTCTGAGGCCTGAAATAGAATGGGTATAAGTAAAAGTAGCCTAGGGGCTTCTTCATACTGTCTGCTTTGCCACAATATAAGCCTGAATGGAGTGATCTGTTCTCTGGTACCGCTGTTCCCAGTTGTTTGGCCCTAATCTGAATCCAAAAGAGTGAATATCTGAGTTAAGGAACAAAGGTTGGAAAATGTTAAGACAAATTTTTTTCTCAAAAATTTTTGAAGATTTCTTTGAGAATCTGTGAGAGAATCTTGATTTATTCCACCCCACCCCACCCCCCGCCTCCTCCCAGCAGCTTTTTGTGCCTTGCAGTGCTTAAGTAGCAATGTGGTTCAAACTAGGGGTGAAATGTGGTCCATCATCTACTAATGCATTGGCAAATATATGGTGAAATTAAACTGTGGAAGATGGGTCATTTGGTTTTGCCTTCTCTTGAGTTATAACAAGGTTACCCTGACTCAAGTCCTAACTCCACAAAAATTTCTAATTAGAACGACATGCTTCTGTGAGATAGTTGGCCCCGAAGCTGTTTTGAGCGGCAGTGGGTCAGCTGCTAACACTGCTGCTCTGTAGACCGGGTTCCAGCTAACTTCAGTGCTGGTGTTAGTCCTCTAAATCTTTCTCTTAATTGCTTTTCTGCAGAGAAATTCCAGCTGAACACATGATCTCACATCACTGGCAAAGAATTTAGTGTGGGCCTGACTTTCTGCCCTACAAATAAACATGAGACAGATATGCTCAAGCCTAGCAGTGAAATGACTGTGCGAGACACCTCTGTGGTCAGCCATTAGGGTGGTATTCTCCAGAGTGCTGCTCTCCAAAAATAAGCCAACCCAAAAGAAATAACTTGATTGATCTGTATAGTCTAGACACTTTTGAAACAAAGACCAGCTTTACGGAGGAATGGTTGGTCAGGCTGCTTGCATTAAATACTGAGTATCTTGAATATTCCTGGAATTTAGTTTACCTTGTTCTCAGAAAGGAGAGCCACAACCTGAAGTTACCCATTTGCAGAAACACTTATTTTCTTTGACTTTTTCCTGTTCCTGAAAACGGCTTCCTTAGGTCTGTTTCAGAGAGAATATAGTAACTACCTTCTAGACAAATAACATGGGCATGAGTTGAATGCAGACTGTTCCTTAGATATGCTGTTCATCTGTTGAAGACTTTTTTTCCCCTCCCTCCACTGTTAAAAGGCTGAACTGGAAATTCACCCCCACCCTGTTTTTAAAGAGATGTTACTCACAGAAATGGCAATGAACCACCAAAAAGGAAAATCCAAGCCAAGCCAGCATCTTTTCATTACATCAGGTGCTAAGTTACATGGAATCATGGAGGAGTTAATATCTGTAAGGACTCGAAGACAAGTCTAATCTCAGAGGTAGATGTGCCAGATCGGAGGGAAGCTGTGGGGCTGCATAGCAGTTATGGACTATGGGCTCTGGCTCAACTGAAGTCCTCGTGCCACGTAACCCTGTATTCAAGGAAGCAGGAACAGCAGGTCAGCTCTTCGTCTGTGGGGACTTGCACTGACTTTAGAGACATCCGATGTACCTCATGATACCTTCTATGTAGTAGCTGCACTAAAATCTCACCATTTTCCAGTTGGTGTTTACAGTGCTCAGAAGAGAAGGAAGGGTAATGGATTACTGGCAATAATAAAGGCCAACTTTTTATAGCAACTTTTTTATATTAATGAAGTCCAGCCTGTGGACCTAAGCAATTCTGGTTGCTTTTCCTTTAAGTGCTCAGATAAAATCGCTAATCTCTATCCTGAGGCTGCATGCTTTCCTTGGTTCATGCGCAGCACATGCAATTGCATAAGAGCTGGGTTCATCTTTCTGGTGTGGCGTCGCTGTGAGACTGGTGAAGGTTTTGCTACTCCCCAGCTTTCTGTTCACATGCTGGATAGCACTGGTCATAATGTGCTTGAACCTACCACCTGGTCAGCTCAATGGAGTATTTTATTCTGTGATCTAGTGGTTCTTTTATTTTATATGTGTAGTGCAAAATGGTTTGTGTAGATTTTGGTTTCTTCTCCCTGACTGTAACTGACCTAAGGAAAGGAGAGAAAATGTTGAGCAAAATTATGTCCTTCGTTACATCTGTCTATCTTTACTGATTTTAATTATATAGTTTGAATGAAAATTAGAATGGAACAATTTGCCTTGGGCCTGTACCTATACCTAGTATGTTTAGTCACATGCTGAAAAATATTTGTTAACCTAGTCACTAGTTTATATCTTCCCAGTTTGGCTTTTTAAAAATACAGCACAAAAACCAGGGAATCCTGGCTTTTTTAAGGGGAGTAATGTGACTTGCAAATATTTGATTGGTTCTGTTCCTGTCTAACTGTTCCGTGTAAAACTCATTTACTGTTTTTCCTTTTAAACTGTTAGCTGACCTTACATACGAATCCCAGCTGTGCATTAGCATTGCTTGGGGATGTGTTTGTATCTTTTGTCTAAAAATACCCAGCCGGTAGGATTCATGATCCATGAAAGCTAATTGAAACAATTTCTCTTCAAGTTTTGGCAAGCGAAGCATGCATTATAAGCATTAATATCTATAAATTGAATTGTTAATGAATCTAGACACTAATAATGAATGCAATTTTGCAGGCTTAACTAGAAACACTAAAATTATCAGGATCTGGAACAGAATTTTCAATCATTTTTGCTTATTAAATAGCAAAGCTATGCTTTTAATAAGCTAATCATTTTTATTTGACCCCATAGGAGTAGCTCAGCTGATTAGAAACAGGTTTCTAAGTGCAAAACAATGTTGTTTTTCTCTCACTGTTTTAACCACCACAGTGCTGAAATTTCAAATCAGATACTTATCTCCCATTGTGAATATGGCATGAATGCTTATTCTGCAATTCCTCTAAAGGAATTTACAGTAGAACCTATATATGTCCCATTTAATGGGAGAATACTCTGTGTAGATAAAGAGTGTGTGTAATCTGCCAAAACAATTGGAGCTTTCCTGAAAGATTGTTAGTGCACAAAAATACAATGTATGAAAGAGACTCCTATTCAGTCTTTGTTATATCCAAAAGTAGAAAGCACTGATACAATTCAAAACTCAAGATCAAAACTAATAAACTGAAATCTTTTCCCCACCTTATTTAAAATTAGCCCTTAGGATTATTTTATGCAGGTGAAGAATATGGTAAGATTCAGAACTATACCAAGAAAATCTTAAATTCTGATTATTTACTTTTAAAACAGCTTTGTGAAGTATGCAGTTTCTACTGACTCTAGTGGCTGGAGACCAGGAGGACACAAGGAGACTGATTATTCTTCAAGTCCCTTAGGTAAAGTTTCTTCTCCCAAAACTGATGCTGGCAGCTCTTGCAGACAGGCTGTCACACTTTATGGATCACTGGTGTCTTTTAGACAAGCAATTTCTTATACCAAAAGATTTAGTAACCCTATACCATTTGTTAAATGAAAAAATCAAACTTGGTTATCTTGTGAGATAATGGTGAAGAACTGTCTGTGAAACTGTGTAAGGAGATAAAAGGCTGAAAGGGATGTCAAGGATTTATCACTGGATATAGGGCTGGAAAAGACCATGAAAGGTTCCTCCATCTATGGAGATGATTGATACCCTTATGGGAAGTGTATTCCAGTGCTTAATTATCTTTACTATTTGAGAGGGTTGGTTTTTTTTTTTCTTTATTTAATCTCAATCTCCCTTACTACAATTCATACCTACTTCCACTTTTTTTTTGTGTCCCATGAACATGGAGAAAGGCTTTCACTCTTTGTCACAACCTTCTAAATATTTAAAGGCTGTTTCCATGTCTCTCTGCTGCCTAGATAAACAACACCCCATTTCTTCACTTCTTCAGTGTGGACAGGCGTGGGATGGCAGCGAGGTTTACTGACTGACTTAACAATGTGTGCTGTCAAAGGGAGAAATACTAGCGAGCTTGATCGGATAAAGTGGTAAGGAAAGAAACATCAACAGATGGAACTAAATAGCGCAGTTAGGTTTTCCAAAATTCTTCACCAAAATACTAACGGGAAAGGAGTGGTGTTCCATAATTTGATTTAAAACTCAATGGGAAATTAATATTCAATTTTAAGCTAATATAGAAATACACATTAAACTGCAGAGTACTACATGCAACAGCTCTAACTTAGTATAGCATTTAAAATTTTACACTTAATCTCAAATATTTAGGCCCAGTAGTTTAGAATATTTTTACTCCTTGGACTTTCCTGTTTATAATTATTTTGTCTATGTACACTGGAATACTATGCTACCTCCTCTTATGGTTGTCAGTGAAACCAAGAACACTTTTCACTAGGCCCCTCATTTGACAAATATTTTTCATGTACTTGTGGCTGTTACAGACAGCATACTGCAAATATCAGATGTGATGACTATAATCACATTAATGTTTCTGTAACTCAGAGAGCCTAATCTCAAGGCTAAACATTTTCATCATTGATATGTATGCAAAATGAAATTTCTGAGATAATTTGGCAGGGGGAAGGAAATGCCTGTGCCCACACCCCCATACCTTTCTCTTATTTATGTGCTCCCATTGGATGATATGTTCACAGGAAAAAAGTACCAGTTGAGACTTGATCAGTCTAAAGACTACACCGCTGTCACATTAATTGCACTAAGCATGTGATAGGATGCTGGGTTGGTGGTGGGTTTTTTATTTAGTTTTTATTTGTTTGTTTTTTAACTTATTTGCATAATGGCACTTTTTATAGTACAGGTTTGACTGATGACTCCAGGGAGAAGTATATATTTGGGCAATGCCCACTGTCTTGAATATCTGAAAGTTTCTCAGATCTCCTATTTAAACTGCTGATGTAGCTACACACAAACTTATTTGGCAGTGTGTCTTGTGTTTCCTAATTTATGGGATGGTGAAAAAGGCAGTAATTTTCTTAGAACTTACCCAAAACTGTGCTTATTTCTTGAGATTTCAGCACTAACAGATATCTCATGCAGGAAAGCAGGTGGTTTTTTTACATGCTCTTTTTTTTTTGTTTTCTTTCCCCTGTAGCTTTTAGTCTGCTTTCGGGTTTTGCCTGAACTTAAATGTTTTGGAATTTCAGTAAGTGTTAGTTATTGAGGTAACACCTCCCTTTAACGTGTCGCAATGTAGAGCAACACTTGTATTTGTCCTTTAGGCATTTGTTTAACTTACAGAGTTTTATTTTAGCCAAAGACAGGTATTACCTCAAACTTTATTCTGCAATTGCAAAATAATGGTTGGAAAGCTGCTCATCCTGTACTTTACGTACCCAGAAGAAAATTACTTGCCAAATAAACTACTCTGTTATGGCTTTGGGATTTTTTAAATTTTTTTTTAAATGGAACTATCTAGGTCCTTCCTTGCAGACTGAAGACAGCCTAGCTTGTTGGGCTAGTCCTTGTCCCTTTTACTGTGTCACAGTGCTGAGACATGTCAGATTGGATTTGAAAATATCCAGGAAGGTCTAAAAAGCTGAAAAGTTCCAACTGGCTTGATCTTCTGATTTTTCCCTTGGTACTTAGACAAAGGTAGAAAATACAATGTTAACATTATTCTGTTTCAAATTTGGAGTATAGGCTTATGATTTCAAGTAATTAGGTTGAGTTAACACAAAGCATTTGCTTTGCTATGTGGTGGCAAAATCTAGGTAGAATTACCTTTTTTGAGGGTTTGGAATCTTTAACATCAAGGTGGATGGTATGTTGACTGAATGAAAAATTTGACATGTGCTCTTCCTGTCTGGTTTCTCTTATCCATAAGATACTCTTCAGGCTTAGAAGCAACTTTCTTACAGCTCTCAACTGATCTGAGAGGCCTCTCAGATTTGTGCATGTGGGTTTTTTGGGTGGGTGGGAAGAGGATGTTTTTGTTATTTTTACAGAAGGCAAATAACTGAGCATCAGGAGTTGCTCTGTCTTTTACAGCTGGCTTTCCTCTGATGATGATTAAAAAAAAAAACAGGTAAGTCTTTACTTTTTTTTAATCTGGTTCATGTTCCTGTACTGTTTCTTCTGTGAAAAGTTCATTTTCTAGGAGACAAATATTAGAATTATCTTTAATAATTGGTATTAGAAGTCATCCATTAATGACTAGTGTGTTTGGTTTTATTCTTTGCTGTCTTCTACTTTCAAAGATTCTGTTTCCCAAACCAATAGCACACTAAAAAAGAAGTCTTCTCAGTGCTACTGTCTATTGACATTCAGGAGACTGTGCTGAAGTTAATTCCTCCTGTTTAAGTAAACTGCTTCAGTTGGGGCTGTTAGCATTGAGGATATTGGCATTCCTATTTACTGAATAGTAGTCTTCTGTGATGATTTTTTTTAATTAATTTAGTATGTGTACTTTTCAATAAATTTAACAAATAATCCAGATAAATCTAGGAGGCTACTACTGAGTCATATGCAGACTAAACGAAAAATATTTTAATCCTGGAGTAAACATTTATGAAGTGTCTGTGCCACCCTTTGCAAAGGGATCAAGTTCCCTAAATTAATGAGGAATTAAATTAACCTAAATTAAACTTTAGCATAAGTAATCCTGAAATGTACTGAGCTACACAGCTCTTTCAATAGCAGAATGTTTTGTAATATGGTCCTCATCTCATAGCAACTATTGGCCAATGTTGGTGAATTTTTTTCTACAGAAGTATAGAATGCTACTACGTGGTACACCTGCTGTTGTCCACTTCCAGAGACCAATCCTATAGTCTCATGTGCTACTATCACAAGGATTTTTGACAATTAATCTTGTAACAGTAAGCGTGCTGCTAGAAGGAAAGTTACTCAGCTGAAGCTGTAATTCTTAGTGGATTTAGATAGAGCCTGCATTTTAAAAAAATCATCTGCTGCTTTATCAGGTCTCTTGCACAGTAATGGAGAGAACTGTTTAGCAATTTCTTACCTAAAATTTGCACTGAGTAGTTGCTTCAAGGGTGGTAAAATATAATTGCTGTCAGTCAGCGTGCTACAATGGCTCTGTGTGCATCCAAGAAAGAACTCAAATAATACATTTTTGCTGTACTTTAAATATTTTCATAGCTATGAATAATAGTGTAAATCAGATAATGTATTAAAGCTTTGCAGTCTCTCTTCCTTTCGGTTAGAAGGCCAGTTGTGTCAGATGCCAGCATCTTTCTCTTCCACAAAAGAAGTTTCTATAACTCAGAGAAACCTCCACTGAAGTCACTGCACTGACACAAGGTGTGAGTTAGAGAACACTCAAGCTTCATAGATTTGAGATGTAATTGTTTCAGCAATAAAAAAACCCAAACACATACCATATTTAAACCAAGTACTAGAGAATGAGGACTTTGCCTGAGTTGTTTTCCTTCTCTATAAACAGAAAAATCAATGGTCTTTGTTCTTTTATTGAAGAAAAAAAAGTACTTTTTTTTCCCACATGGGAGGACTAATGGGATAATCTGGTCCACAGCACAATTTCAGCTATGAGGGAGGTATCCCGGTTTGATCTTTACAAATGAAAGTCTTCACCTAGCCTTGCATGACACTACTGCTGTGAAAGTTCCAGGTGTTGGCACTCCTGATCCGTTGCTTTTTCTGAGCATCTGTGGAAACCTATGCAGCACTATTTGAGTATGGTCCCAAATGAGTGTGTGATTTGAAAGTCATGGTCTTTTAACTGGCCAAAGGGCTAGTAGCATTGTAGCACACTTTTATGAATTTGGTTGCAAAGGTTAACTGTTTTGGTGGCTGCTGACAGGTGTCTGAGCCTTTCCAGGTTGCTTCTGAGTCACCAACATAGTGAAAACCAAACAGTACCTGTATGGAAAGTTAACAGTTAGCTATTCTTATCCTTGATTTCAGGCCAGCAAGATCCAAAAACCTTTACTCTGGTCTCCTGTGCATCTTTCTAAAAAAATAAGCATGTCACATCCTCAGAAAGGAGAGGAAATAGGATAACCTTACAACTGAATTGTGACATGGACATGTTTTCTGTCACTCCTCAGTATTTTGCCACTTTGCGTTTTACTTGGCTCACCTTTCACATTGACAAAAGAGACAACAGATGTACCAAATTTTTTTTTTCTAAAATGCATGACTATTTTAGAGCAGCTCTGTCATTTATCTTGCCAAATATTTAGCAGTGCTATCTGAGGCTTTTCTGGAAGAAGATGACAAGATTTTTCATTCTTGCTGCCTAGAATTTAAACAAATATAAAGAAATCTAATGTATTGAAGAGGAAATAATTGACTTGAGTATATGGTACTGGGAGCTAAATCATTATTTCAGCTATGGAGGAATACTGGTCACCAACTGGGATTGTTGGAGCCACTTAGAGGCCAAGCATTCAAATTCCTAAATGCAACTTTTAAAATAATCAAGCTAGTGAGCCCTTATTTTTTTTTAAACCTACAGTGTAATTAAATAATATGCCAAAACCTGGAATGTTGTTCTCTTAGTATCTAAAGACTTTTGTGAAATTAGGGCAGCTCAGAGAAGGGTACTTAAGAAAACTTGGACACAAAGTTTCCATCTTGATTTCTTACTCATTTGATTTTTCTAGAACAGTGGGGTAGACTGAAAACTGGCTGAACTGCCAGGCTCAGAGGGTTGTGATCAGAGGGACAAAGTCCAGTTGGAGGCACTTCAAACCTTAGTGGTGTACCCCAGGGGTCAATGTTAGGGCCAGTACTGTTTAACATCTTCATGAATGACCTGGATAATCAGTGCATTGGCATAGATGCATTTGAGCTGGCCTATCGAATCCACCCCTAACACTGGCATGCTGCCCCCAGGCTCATCTCTGGTGTACCTAGTTTTATCCCTTACCCCCTTCAAACCTAGTTTAAAGCCCTCTCTATGAGCCCCGCCATCTCACGAGCAAGGATTCTTTTACCCCTTTGAGATAGCTGGATACCATCTGTTGCTAGCAAGCCCGGTGCCATGTAAACCTCCCTGTGATCAAAAACCCCCAAATTCCACCGATGGCACCAGCCTCTGAGCCGTGTATTATCCAGGTGTGTTTTCCTGTTCCTTTCAGTATATTCCCCTGCCACTGAAGGTATTGAGGAAAACGCTACCTGTGCTCCCGATCCTTCCACTAATCGTCCCAGTGCCCTGAAGTCCCTTTTGATTGCCTTTGGATTTCTCTCTGCAATCTCATCACTGCCAACCTGCACAACCAGCAGTGGGTAATAATCAGAGGTCTGAACCAGACCCGGGAGTTCCCTGGTAATGTCTTTTACCCAGACCCCAGGGAGGCAGCAGACTTCCCTGTGAGATGGGT
This sequence comes from Buteo buteo, assembly GCF_964188355.1. Taxonomy (NCBI): domain Eukaryota; kingdom Metazoa; phylum Chordata; class Aves; order Accipitriformes; family Accipitridae; genus Buteo; species Buteo buteo. The sequence goes on along the minus strand of NC_134181.1, from coordinate 392,065 downwards.
CAGGTCTGCATATTGGGCCCTCTGTCCCCCTCAGAAGGGAGTCGCCTATGACAATTACCCTCCTTTTTGTTTTTTCAGAGGCTGTGAGAATGCGTGGGGCTGCCCGACTGAGCCTAGGCACCTCCCTGGATAGGGCTTCACCTACACCCTGATCTTCATTGACCTGGTCCTCAAGTTCCAGAGCCCCATTCCTGTTGCGTAGGGGCAACTGGGAAGGTGAGGGAGACTGGGAGGGGACTCACCTGCCTCCCCAAGCAGGGACCTGTATCCATTCCCCTCCATCTCTTAGGTCCCCTCCTGCCTGGTGGCAAGGGGGTGGGGGAACCTCCGCTTCTTGCGGAGCCTCCATCTGCTGCCTCTGCCTCAGGGATGGTAGGGTGTGGGTCCACCGATCTATCTCCCTCTCACACTCCCTGATACTCCTCAACCTTTCCACTGCCTCCTTCAGCTCTGCCACCAGGCTGAGCAGATCCTCCACCTGGTCACACCTCGCACAAGAGGTGTCCCCGCTGCCCTCTGTCATCAGTGATAGACTCAGGCACACCCTGCAGCCAGAGACCTGGACAGCTGCACATTTACATGGGAGCTCTGTCCACGTCGCCACGTTTGTCCTAGCAATGGCTTTCACCCGAGTCGCAACCATACTGGGGTCGCCCTCTGGGCTGATGCCCACAGCTCGAGTAGCCTTCTTGAGCTGGGAAGAGGGGGGGGCTGCAAACTGCCGCGCCACACCCTTGGTCACTGGTGCTCCTTAGGGCCATTTAAATCTCCCGCGGTTGCCCCCGGCAATGCCCACGCAGCGCCCAGAGCCTCTCTCGCGAGAGCTGCCAGCTCTGGCCAGGTCCCTCCACTCTTCCCTGGGGCTCCCAGGCCTCAGGAACCTCCCAGTCCACCTCAAAATCTAGTGCTTAGCCACCGACTTACTGTTGCCTTGGCTGGCCTCGCCAGCACACTGGGGCCTGACTAGCTGGAAATCAGCTTTGTGGAGAAGGACCTGGGCATCCCAGTGAGCAACAAGCTGACGGTGAGGCAGCAATGTGCCCTTGCGATAAAGAAGGCCAGCAGTAACCTGGGCATTAGGAGGAGTGTTGCCAGCAGGTCCAGGGAGGTGATTCTTCCCCTCTACTGGCATTGGTGGGGCCACACCAGTTCTGGGCTCCTCAGTATGAGACTGCCACTGAGATGATTAAGGGACTGGAGCAGGGTTATCGAGCATTGGAACAGGCTGCCCAGGGTAGGGGTTGAGTCACCATCCCTGGAGGTATTTAAAAGATATGTAGATGTGGCAATTAGGGACATGGTTGGTGGACTTGGCAGTGATAGGTTAACAGTTGGACTTGATGATCTTAAGGGTCTTTTCCAACCTAAATGATTCTATGATTCTCTAAATATCTGATAGGCGGGTACAAAGACAGAGCCAGGCTCTTTTTAGTGGTGCCCACTGGCAGGACCAGAGGCAATGAGCATAAACTGAAACACAGGAAATTCCATCTAAACATAAGAAACACCTTTTTTTTTACTGAAAGGGTGGTCAAACACTGGAACGGGTTGCCCAGAGAGGTTGTGGAGTCTCTGTCAATAGAGATATTCAAAACCCACCTGGGCATGGTTCTGGACAGCCTGCCCTAGCTAACCCTGCTTGAGGAAGGGCGTTGAGCTAACCAATCTTGCAAGATTCCTTCCAGCCTCAAGTATTTTGTGATTCACTGTGTTGATTTACCTTCAGTCTTACAAAGTTTCATTGTCAGAGTCTGTCTGCTTTCCTGCTCTGTCCTGCTGGAGAGACTGCTTGGTACAGAACACTATTAAAAACTTGTACCTAGACTACTTCTCAGGTACAGCAACTAAAGTTAGGCAATGAATCTGCTGCTCATCATCCACAAAAAAAACGCATGCTGTTATTCCACATATTGCCCCATTTATTCTGGCTATCAGCTCACAGTCTTTAAGAGGATCAGGATCATTGACTGCATGGACACTGCTCCTTGGCTTCCAGGCCCTGTAGATCTCAGCCCTGAAACTATCATACTGGAATGTCTCCTAGGTTACTTTCCAAACACATCATTTGCACCCTAGAACATTCACAACCAGCAGCGCTTTTTCCTCCTGGAGTTGCTTCTGGCTGTTTGGTAACTTGACTCTTTCTTGGAAAAATTGGGAAGAATTGTGTAGATCCTGCACACTGCCTTACAGAAATTCTTTCATAAGGTCATCACCCTTCATCAGCCAACATTTCCATCAACATCATGATTATGGAGCTATCCCACCCTTTCTGGTAAAAATTTACAGTTTGTAATCCCACTAGCAAGGGAAATTTTTTAAGTGGTTTGGGGTTTGGGGTGGGTGGGTTTAAAGGTACTGCTGAGGAGCTCCAACATTCCTGTGCTTATTCTTTGCTTTGCATCTCTTAAATTTTGCTGCAATCCCCAAGGAAGGGAAACAACTCCAGAACATCTTGAGGGAAAAAAGAAAAAAAAACAAACCCAAACTTAACTGGCTTAGATGTATTGCATAAGCAGGCATATTTTTTGGCATTGTTTCAGTCTCAGTTGGCAAACAATCTAAGACTCATCAGTCTCTTGCTAGCAATCTACACATTAGTTTTGGGTTAGATCATACATATTCATTAGCAGAATGTACTTAACCCTGAACTACCCTGCAGTGTTATCAATACCACTGCCAATGGTGCACAGCAGTAATTACCCCCAAACTCATAGCTTCAGAGCTATGTGTGAGATTTGGTCCCTCATATTTGAGGACTTGTCATTTTAGGGCCTAGAACATTTTATGGGTGACAATGGGTGTAGAAAAGGGTGTGCTAGCAAAGTATAAATCCATTAGTTGCATGAGGAAGATGAATAGGAAATGATCACACACTGAACACTGATACAAGACCTAGTGAACATCAAATAAAAGAAGGTGTCAGGTTCAAGACAAACATAGGGATGTAGTATTTCATGCTGCATGATTAAGCTGCAGAACTCTTGCAGTTGTTGGTGCTACAAGTTTACATGGGTTCAACAGTGACTAAAAATGATAGAAAAATAAATCATTGAGGACTAAGAAATAAAAAGATCCCTCTGATTCAGGATGCATGAACTGGAGTCTGGAAAGGTATTCAGAAGAATACTTCCTGTCTTACAGCCTTCAGGGGACGGTTGTTTGAGCTTTTAGTCTCCTACTCAATTGAGCATCTCCTTCAAGAGTCCTTTTTGATAGTCATCATTTTTCCTATGTCTTAAGCTTTGTTGGCCAATGGCTTGAAGAAAGTATTCCTCCTTGGTATAACGTCTCTCGCTGTGATGACACTGGATTACCTGAAGTTCCAGGTTGCCTTTCTGCTTCCTACCTGTAGACAGCAGGTGGCTGGCTAATGACTGCCAGGAGAGACTTGCCCTGGCACTTGATAACAGCTTCCAAACTGCTGCATGAAGCTCAGTGATAAGTACTGGTAAGTTCAGTCCAGTTCCTGAGATTTCTAAACTTCTCAAGGGTTGTGGACATGCAGAGAGCTCGTCTGCAGTGTAGCTTTACTTGGGTTCATTATCAAGGGTGAAGAGAGAGAACTTTTAGACTTGTCATTCACTGGGCTTGCTTTAAACACTAGATGCCTTTTAAAATGGAAAACCACAAGTTTATTCTAGCAAACTAAAGGATTATATCCTACATTGATTTATCTGTCTTTTAAAAAACTGAGAACAGAGCTGCAGTGAGAGATGATCTTAGACCACCTGAACAGTTCTGCTTTAGCTGTTCCTTTGTCTGCCAGCTTGAGGACTTGGCAGTCCCTACAGGCTGCTAGCCCTTGGGAGCACTCTGAATCTGTGTTTTGTCTTGGTTTGGAATGGAATTGCCTATGCTGTATCTCCTCTCTCAAACTAGTGTTGGCATTTCCACTCAAAGGAAAGGGAATTTTAGTAAAAGGGGGTCTCTGCTACACTGGGGTAACTTTAGGCCTTTCTTCCATCCACTCTTTCACTGAGGTGCAAATGCAACATCCGAGACAGTTCTCTCCAAGAGCTTCACTGAACTTTTATTTCTGCTGCATGCCTTTGGTATATTTTTTTTTCTAGCTTTAATAGCTTTCTTACTATTTACAGTAAGTGTTTAAGTGTCTTATGCAACAAGTTATATATTGTTATCATGAAACATTCACTGAACAGATTTTTAGTAAAAGCAGGATTTCTGTCTGTCTCACTGTTAGGTCTCCATGGAGAATGCCCTTTCATATGCCAAGTCGAGTCTGAATTGCTAGTTAGAAGCTTTTTTGAGCTTCCTCCTTCCCTGCATTCCACATTGTACCAAGTTTTGCAGTCTTGGGTCCAACTTAAGCCTTTGCTTTTTTTTCATTTAGGTTTTTATTTGAATTTCATCCAGACCAGAAGATTAGTGTATCTGTGTGTGCTTTTTTATCAATACTTCTACATTTAGGGCTGAGACGTCAGCTTCCATGTTGGATGTCACAAGAGTCTACTGTCACTTTCCAGAGGTCTATAACCAAGGTTTATCATAACAGTAGCCCTCAAAATCAAGATAGAAGCAGTAGCAGCCTTGCAAATAATTACAGCTGTTACTTATTTTGATAGCCAAATGATTGAAGGCTTCACCTAGAAACATGCAAACTGGATAACAGGCTGTGCATCACATTCAAGAGGCTGTCAAAGTGGAACTGCCACAGGGGGAAGGAGAGCATTCGCCCATACCCGAGCCACTTCAGCAGCCTCCTGAAAGACTGCCTCTGCTGCTGGTACCTCTGCTTATGCTGCACTTGCTCAGCACTATGCCAGTGCAGAAGCATTTCGGCTTTGCAGAGCGAGCCTGTCGTCACTGCCTATCTTAAAGGTTTCATGATCTGCCTCCTGGTAAGTAAAGTGTGTAGAAAGATACTGTTTGGAATAATTTCTGGAGTAAATGTATACACACACAAAAGCTGTAAGGGGAAGGTTGCTTTCAGATTACTCTGTGTGTGTATATTTATCTTCTTTTCTCCTCCTCATCTTCAGAGTTCCAAGTTTTTTATCAGAGTTTTTTTGCCTGAGTGGAACTGAGAGTTGTTTGATATGCTCCATCCAATAAAATCTTTCACTGAGTACAGGGAGAAGTGCCTGTGCACTTGCACACTTCAGTGGTACGGTGAGAGCAGAGTTTACCGAGTGCTTCATCATGGTGTATGATGAATATGAATAGGTTAATTGTTTCTGTTTATTCTAATGCAGGACCTAACAGACGACAATTAGTTTACAAAAAGAAAAGGAAATACTTATTAACAATACCTAGTAAAACTTACAGAATTCACTGTAAAGGCCAAAAACATAAATGCATTTTTGTGCAACACTTTCTGTGGCCTGTGAGTCAGATGATGAGAAATCATTGTGTGAAATGGTAATTCTAAGGAATAGCATTTACAGTTACTAATGCACTGAGATTTTTATGTCATCTTCTGCTGTCCTGCTAACTTTGATTACAACTCAGATTATTCAGGAAGAGAAAATACTGAGCTTGCCCCTCGAAATGAAGAGATGGAAGATAGCTATAGACAATGCTTTAACAGTTAGAAATGTAAACTTAATAACCTGGGGACAACAAATAATTGCTTGAGAGACCATTGAAAGTGGAGGACCTATTAGTAAGTTGTTTCATGACATGTTATTATTGTCTGCAGCTGCAATAGAAGTAGGTAGGTCTTCGAACAGGGTTTTGACACCAGCCCTGTCTTTCACATGAAAGTGCAAACTACACCTAAAAAGTTTGGAGGAGAGGAGCTTTGGACATTGTTTTCTTGGTAGTTTCTTGATAGTATATCAGCATTATTTTTTCCAGCACTCTTTTGTCTACCCTTCACTCCAAGTAAAGATGCATTTTTGTTAGTAGAGATTTTTTAGTTTAGCCAATATTAGAATTGAGTATATTTTGCAGTCTGTTCTTTATTCTTGATTCAGGACTTACAGTCTGTTCTTCTGCAATGTGGTAATGAGATCTGGGATAATAATGTCAAGCTGTATCTAAACAATTGGATTAAAGGAAGCCCTTGGAATAGGACAAAGGTTGGTGTAACTTACTGGATCACATGGCCGATTGCTAGCCAATTCCCTAGGGACAAAGTTTGTACTCCTGGCAGAGCTTAGCAGCTAGCTTTCAGCTTCTTTCATGATCAGCATTTTGTATCCAATGTTTTAAAATGTTTGGAAAATGCAGCATAAGGGAGATTGAAGGTGTTATCTTTAATTGGACTAACTTAAAAAATTAATACTGAAAAGCTTTCTCCTAGTTTTGTTGTTATTGACCTGATGTTGAGAATAGTTTGTGCTGTTCTGAAGGAGAGGAGGAGGGGAATATATTCTGCTTTTGTTTTTTGGCTTTTGGGGTGACAGAAGAGGTTGAATTCATAGACAAAACTGAGGAAGAAGTCTTGGAAAAAATGGGGGAAGGTTCTATAATCTGTATCTACTGTTACTTAAAAAAAAAAAAAGAAAGAAAGGTCTGAGCATGAATAGGAAGTATTTTCTAAGCTGTTTCTTCTTGTTGGTCTGCCTGTGCTGATTTGTTCATAGATCCAGCTGTGAAAGGATCTGTAGCCAGCCTGCAGATGTTGGTAACAGCATTATCAATTACCTTTGCCTTGATCCTGGTTTTGAAATATATTCTCTGCCCCTACTGCTGGGGAAGCTGAACTCATTGCCACAAGCATAACATTTGCCTTAAGGAACAAGACTGAGATAATAATAAGCAAGAATGGATATCTATTTGTCAAGTTTAAAACCAGGGAAGTATGAAAGGTGGATGGACCTTTATTTTTTTTCTTGGTGAGATTCTTTTTCTAATCATTGCTAATTATACTTAGAAAGTGACTACCTTATTGAATGGTATTGCAATTGCTTGCTTTGACCTCAAAATATTACTTTGTCATTCTTGCCTTTCTCCCTCCCTTTCTCCTTGGAAAATTAATGTTAGATAAGAGTGAGGTAGATTCTTTTCTAGCTTATTCATTAGCAGCAGCAGCAATGTTGTTAATTATGTTTTGATTGTAGAGCCTGTATTATGAGTGGCCAGAGAACACAGAATTAGTTTCAGATTTTCATAGCTAGAAGGTGGGAAAATCCTCCTTTGGTTTGCAGACTAAGCAGATTTACTCTGGAGATCATTGAGGCATAATAAACTGCAACTTTGATGCTTTTTCATTATAGCATTGCTTTCAGTGCACAAATTTTACTGTGGGAAATAATATAGTCCACTTCTTGGAGGATCCTATTCTCTTTTTTTACATACATCATCTCCTCAACTTCAGCTGGTATAGTTTTCTTTTTTTCCCTCCTTTTTTTTCTTTCTTTTTTTTTTTTTTTAATCTTAGAAGAACTTAGTCCAAATGTATTCCTCAGGAACCCTTAACTAGCTTTTTGTGTCTTCAAATACTTTAGCATTACCAGGTAGAAGCTTCTTGAAGCCTACAAACCAATGCTGGGCAGTACTCAGCAGTGAGTAGAATGGTAGCTGGTTACTCTGCATCTTAAATTACTTCAACCTTTTTTTCTTCTTTTTAAGTTTTGTAATTTATTTAAATTTGCAAAAGTTTTTTGTTTTGTTTTTAATCAGTTAAGAAACAGTGTAGGTCTGTCTGTGACTGAAAATATCCAATTCATCTGCTAATAAAAATGCCACCCCAAGCTCATGAGTATGAGGGATTGTGACACTCAAATACATTTATCTTAAAAATTCCCTTCTCTCACCTGGTCTTACCATCCCAACATACAGAAGTACCAGTATTTCTGACAAAACTGAAATGAAGATATCCGATTTGTCTGACACTTCATTTTCTGACTTCCTCAGTCTTTTGATAGAGCCTTCTTCTTCATAGTCTGTATTGCATTTCTTCTATGTTCTTTTGTTCCCTTCCAAGTGCATGTGGGGTTTTTGTTAGTCAGTTGGATACATTCAGCATTGGAAGAGTGTTTCTAATAACCAAATTTTACTGCTGGTGTCTATATTAAACTCCCTCAGGTTTTCCTCATGATTTCTTCTGAAGAAGTCAGTTTACACATGTTCCTTTGGGCTTTTTGCATCAACACTTGATAAGTACTCTGTGTTGATAAAACATGATAGCACATTCTTGAAGAATCCCTGAAAGCACACTGCACACATTTCATTGCATGGAAACAGACAAACCATAAGATGATCTTAAGCAGGGCAGACCCTTCTCAGCCCTGATTTTCTTAGAATTTAGTGGAAACTTAAATGTCGGATAAGGAATTTGAGGTGGAACATGAAACAATAACTTTTATCCTAAGTTTAAGGTTAAATGTTGGTATTCATTTTGTTCTTGGTAATTATAGTGAATTTCTTGTTTTTCTTGCTCTTTCAAGTAATTGCTCAGAATAATAAAATTTAAGTAGAACACTAGCACTAATCTCCTTTGCTGGAATATTTGCAAAAGGGGAGTGAAAAGAGAGAAAACTTGCATGTCAGATCTGCAGCTCTGGGTCTGAGCCATGTGGAGTCTGACCAGAGGAAAAGCAGCTGTGTATTAGCTTTGAACATGATAAATTCTTGAATTCACTGTACTGAGTGTATGTGGGGAAGTTGCACATAACAGGAAATAACAGACTATTAAAAATTCTGGTAAATTTCAAGGAACTAAGCAACTAGTAGAATAGAAATAGGTGCAAGAAATATTTAAAAATAAGATAAACACAAGTAGAGAGAAAAACAGGCAAGGATTTAAATATATCATAAGCACATCACAACTAATTCATCTGATAAAGGAAGATACGAGACACAAGAAGTGATTGATGTAGCTCAAAGATTTGATGATACAAAGGTGCCTTTACTTGAAATGATGAAAGGAATTAGGGCAAAAATCAGAATATTCAGGATTACTTATGATGTAGAGAGAGGGACAGTAATAAAAAAGGCTGAGTAAATTCTGCAGAGAACTAAAAAGAAATAAGAAATGGCTTACAGTGTATATTTGGGGGGGGTGGGGACGGTGAGTGTAAAGAAATCATTACTAAACAGAGAGTCAACCAGTAATCTAAAATGGATGAGCTACTGAACTGATTTCATAAATGGGCCTTTACAAAGGGGAAAAAAAAAACACAGCAGCAGATAGCCTATTCATAAGTAATGAAGACATTTCAAAATGTGGGATGGTAATAGAATACTTGGAAAAGATGACTATAAATAGAAAACCAGTTCTATGTATAATATGTGTCCTTTATGTTAAAGAAATTAATTATAGTTTTTTTGCAAAACACTGAGAATTAATCTGGAGGATAATAAACTACTGAGAGAATAAGGATTGCAGAATCCATATGAGGCACTATGTTTCCTTCTCCTCCCCTCAGAAAAGGGATTCAAGTTAGTATTACTCAGTACATAGTAAAATGTTGTCAGAATTCTTTTGTCTCATTATCTGTGAGGCATATTCACTAAAAAGAACTCAACTCAAACCTCCATATCTTCTAAGACATTTTTAGTGCTTGAGAAGTGAGGACATGGGCATATATAGGCTTTTCCACCACAGCTGAGTCTCTCTTCTGCCAGCACTGGAGGCAGGAGCACTGGAAGGACTGCCGGACGTCCAGCGTGTGGCCGGGAACCGTCCTTTAGCACCCACCTTCCCTAGATCACCATCAGGTGTGTCACTGACAATGGCAGGGAACTCCACTGGCTCTGAAACCAACTCAGAGAGAGGGGGGGTGGGAACAGACATACAATACCACATCACTCAGTCCCTCAAAGGCTGTGAATTCTGCGCTGCTTCCTGGAGAACACCTCACAAGGCAGCTTGTTCCACAAATTAGCCTGGAACACCACCAAACTTGGAAGCGTGTCTGTCATCTGTGCAACTCTGCTAAAGTACCTTCTGTTCTGAGATGGAACTGCCTGGATGTTTGTTCTTGTCTTTTTAGTAAATTTTGATGACTCTGGGTACTTAAAGAAGTAAAATAACTTCTTGTTTAAGGTGTGTTGTTCCTGTAAGCTTGGATCAACCAGGTTGGATTTATTCTGCTAATGAGTCTTCAACAGAATTAAAGTCTACTCAGTCACAGTAATGTAAAACCCACTGAAGGTATCAGGTTACTTGCATTACATTAAAGAATATGAGTTTTGCACTTACAGGAAGAATTTTTTTTAAAACGCCTAATATATAGTAGGTGCCACACAATAAATAAAAGATTCTAACCAATAGCTTCTAACCAAGGATTATATTGTTTGACATGCACAAAACAGAGAAGAGAGAAATCGTGACAGCACCATAGAATTCTGTTAAGTTGTATGTAAATTTCTCAATTATTTTTGTATTAGTTTTTTCATGCAAGATAGCAAAAGTAAATTCAGAAGGAGGTGAATGATGTGAAAAATGAAAATGTGTAAGGTTGACACTACAAACCTAAGATTTTCCCCATGCTACTATGTAGAGCACACACACACAAAAAAATGTGGAATTAGTGCAAAGCACTGACAGAAAAATGATGAAATAGTTGCTGTGAGATTAGTAAATGTGGATCCCAGGCAACACCATTTCTAAAATGTTTTTTCTGAGTAAAGCTGCATTTAAGGGCTGGAAGTAATGATTTATGAAGAAATATGAAAAGAATTAGATATGTTTAACTTGGCAAAATAAATGAAGAGTGTTGTACTTGTCCACAAGCATATGAAGAGCATAAACAGAAACCATAGAGAAGAATTGCTTTGGACAGGGCCTAAGGAATGCAAATGAAATGTATTGTGATCATAATACAAGATGGAAAATGTATCTCAGATATCAGGTAATATCCTCCATTAGCAAGATTTATGAGACCCATCATGATAGAAGTATGAAGGAAATGATGGAAAGTCCATTGACTGAGTCAACTGAAATTGGATTAGAAGATGTAGAACAGTTCAGCCCTGAAAAGGAACTTGTCATATGCCTAACAAACATTTCAGACTATAGTGAAACCATGGCACAACTAAGATGTATTTCAAGGTTTTCCCTCAACTTCATTGATGCATAGGTTCTGTCTTGGTGTAAGAATTCAGGTGTACAGTCTCTGAGCGACTGTGCCTTGGTCATGCTGAGCATGGGCTTTTCTCTCAACCGAAGTTCCATCTGAATCTTGTAGCTGTGAGTGTTCATAAATCATACTATGGTCATATGCTCCTTCTCCCAGCGAGTGTCCCTAGAACCAATCTGCAGAGAAACTGGGGACAAAAGATCTTGATCTCACTCTGCTTTCCAGCTCCCAGGCACCTGCATGGAGGCCTCCCAGACTCTAAGGCTCACTTCAGAAGCTCAAGAGTGTTGAGTCTGGTTGCCTGGCACTGCTTCAGAAACCTCTGGCTCTGGTTGTCTGGTGATAAGCCTAAGTGGTAGACTTGGAAGTGGTCCCATTCTTTTTCACCTTCAGCAACTTGCTTTCAGGAGTCAGTTGCTGCCAGAGCTGAAGCAGACTGATGGTTTGGCATCTAGCACCAAGTGTTTCTTTGGCACTGCTCCAAATCTTATATATATTTTGTGCTCAGCACAAAAGAACTTCTGAGTATTTACTGAGCCTCTCTCCACAATTGACTTCATCGCAGGCTCATGGGTCAGTGCTATTGTCATAACAGCAGGTTTTATTTCTATTCTCTATTCCTAAGAACATGGCTGCACTGTTCAACTCCTGGGAACCTTCTGTATGGTAGTGGTTGGTCAGGTTTTGCCCCACTTTAGCTCTTTATGAAGCAATGTTGTCAGTTCTCTTGTATCACGTTACCAAAGCTGTATGCTCAGCCTTGAGTAATTTGCCACTTTCCCTTCAGGGAATCTGAGGCAACTGCACATAAATTTTAGAAGAATTTAGAAGAGTGGTCGTCCTTGAAAGGTCCCTTGTGGATCTAGATCAGTGGTCTCCAAGGTGGGATGCACAAAAGAATCCATTGGGGTACAGGAAGAAAATATTTTTTGTACAGTTAAATTGTAAAAATTTAAAGTGTTTATTTCATCCTTATCCTTTTTTAATTTCTATTTTTGTGTATGTTTTACAAAGTACATAATACAGCAGTACATGTATTTAATTTATACATAAATATACATATATTGGGGTGCATGCTCAAAATTTTTTTACTGATGGGGTGCACAGTCAAAAAAGTTTGGAGACCACTGATCTAGATGTTCAGAGAGAGATGAGGATGATGGCCATGGCACAAAGTTCCCACAAAAAGAATCCTAAAGACTGAGATTAACCTTTTAAGAGGGAATATGATGTAAAGATATAAAGTAATGAAAAAAAACCTAGGCAATGCTGCTGGGAAGTTCTGTACTCCCTATGTCATCATGTAAGTACAAAAACTGTTCCTCATGTATGCTAGGGTATATTTTAGCCTTATCTAAGTCTGCAACTGCTGTGTAGTTAAATAATACAATAAATCCTGCCTTGTCTTCCTGGTTTCCTGCGTCTCTTTGCTGGTTCCTAGCAATGGATGTGCTGCTCTTCTTGCTGGCAGCCTAGTTTCCTTATCTATCTGCTTTCACATGGAGTATCTAGGCCTAGTTTGAATGGTCAGGTAACCCTAAGTCCTGGGACATCCATCCCCAGCAAAGGGGATAAAACGCAGCAGGTTCCATCCAAGGGCTGGTGCTGTGTTTTCAGCTGTAGCTGGTAACTACAGCCACAGTCTGTTTGATCATTCAGAACATTAGTTTACCAGTGTGTAGAAGTATGGCTTCATACTCGTGGCCCTGGGCTTTAGCAATTTGTTTATAGTGACACTGCCATGGCTCTGATCAGCACGAGGCCTTCTCAGGAGATGGAATGTACTAAATAAGGAAAAGTGGTATCAGCTTTTAAACTACTGGGTCTCTGATTGGCATCTGCAATCTGATATTTCTCTGAGGCTAATAACATAGCTGGACCTAGGCAGTTTTTCCTCTGCAGTGCCAATGGCATGTACCTGTTGCCAAAGCCATGTGCCGCCAAATTTCAAGCCTTCATTCCAAATCAAGATCTTAGAGCTTTCCTTGCCTATAAGTCATTAAATATCACTCAATTACCCTTGTATTGAGCCTTTTTTTTAAAACTCAAGCTTACTTTACTGAAAGGCATCCTGTCTTGATTTGAAGATATTAAAAGATGAAGAATCCTCCTTCCTTTGATAGGGTAGGGTTTTTTAATGTCTAATCATTCTCACTATAAAACTGTGCCTTATTTCTAATTTAAACTGGTCTGGCTTCAGCTTCCAGCAATTGGTTCTTGTTATGCCTTTCTCAGCTAGATTAAAGAGCCCTTTAGGACCTGGTATTTTCTCCCTTTGAAGGTACTTATACATCGTAATCAAGCCATCTCTTGATCTTTTTAATAAACTAAACAGATTGAGCTCCTTAAGTCTCTCGTTCTGAGGCAGTTATTCCAGTTCTCAAATAATTTTTATGACTCTGCACTGTCTCCAGTTTTCCTGTGTCGTTTTAAAAATGCGGACACGGGAAACAAAAGCACTCAGGGAATTTACAGTCAACTGTTTGTCCATTTTCCCTAAATCTTTCAGATTCTCTTATTTCCATGGTATGGTTTTCCCAGTCTGTAGAAGACTTTTGTTTATTCCTAGCTCCTAGAAATCATGACCGCTGATGTCATTTGCTCCAGGTGAGCCAGAGGTGCTCCAAAACAGGTAATCTAGCACCAGAAAAATGTAATCCTTATCAGAATTCTTGTCCCGTTGTAGCTTTAATCGTAACTTAAATTTACTTCATCTGAGAAATACAAGGGATAAAGTTTATTTTCTAAATATCCTATTAAAAGTGTCTTTCTTACTTGACCACAAGCTGTTTAATTCTGTCACTCATTCTGGAACTCCAGTCTATCGGAAAGCCTGTGACAGAGAAATGGTATTTTTACTGGCTTTCTGAAACAATGCTAGCCAAGGAAGTAGTGTTAGGTGTCACTGAGAGAGGAAAACAGCTTGAAGAAGCCAGAAGAAGTGTAACTCAGCAACCTTCTATGTCCAGTGCTTTCAGTCTGGAAGACTGCCTTTTCCTTCTGAGAGAGACCCAGCACTGCTAGCACTGCATGCTTCTAGAAGGGCTCTCTGCAACCCTTGTCCATGGCACCTATCCAGTATAACCATGGAAACCTTATTTTGGGGTATGTCAGCCTCTTGCATGGATAAGAACATCTGTTTCCACTCCCTTTTTTTTTAAATATAGATGATACATAATTGCTCCTCCTTTTTAATGTTTACTATTGTTTATTTCTTCCCTATCCTTTAGTTTACATGTGGTGATATCATGCTTGGTTTGGGAAATTCTGAGCAACAGAGGGAGCCCTTAAAAGCACCTGTGAGCAGTATCCTATCTGCTGTCCTGTTGCTTGTACTCTTTGCTAGGTTGCTGCTTCTGGCCACTGTCAGACCCCAGATACTGGACTGGATGGACCTTTGCTCTGATTTGTGTAACTCTTACACTTTTTTGGCCCACTTGCATTAACTATTTTAAATCATTAGCTTTTTGGAATTGGGATCTTTGTGTATTTTACATTCTAAAACAAGAGCATAAGCTGTTTGAGGCCTTCAGAAACTGCTCTAGATTTTTTTTTTTAACTGAGCCTATTCCTTTTTGTAGAGGAAACAGGCTTCTGCAGCCCTCCATAAGTGATCTAAGTGACCAAAATGGTATTTTAGTTCAGGCAATGGTCTTAAGAGATAATGTAGGTGAATGGTGCCCAAACTGGAGGGGACAGTTCAGGAACTGCCTACTCTTCTTTAAAGAACCCAGAAAGCTGCATTGTTTTGTGCAGGGAATGATACTATCTCTGAGGATTTTCTAAAACTGTCTAGTACTGCTTCTAGGACTCAACTGTTGCTTTTTTTTTTTTTTTCCCTGCAATATATTTTTGTTTATTAAGGGGATGGTGGATGACACCACCACCCTCCCCCCCTCCAAAAAAAAGGAATCTTTACAGGTGTTGCCTTGGTGAACCATACTATTTCTGTTGAAATCCACTCGTCTCCTTTCCTATCCTGTTCTTGTTATTAATCATAGTTATCTTCTGCTGAGTATAAGAAAACTGGAGGCCAGATTTGGGGTACATTGTGTTGACAATATTAGGCATTTTTTCTGTTGCATCAACCAACTCTTGGCCTCTGAGGTATTTATCCTTGCAATTATCCACAAGGTAGGCAACAGCTATTCCCCTCATTTTAAGACAGGGGGAGGAGAAGCTGAGGTATGGGAAGCTTCAGTAGGTCAGGGCTTGAACTCAGATCTTCTAAATCTGGGGTAATTGTGCCTCCTCTCTGTTCCATCTTTAAAAAATAAAGCACATATGTTAGTTCTAAGAATCACTTTCATCTTTACTGTACTGCCTTCAGAAATTTTCAGTCATCCTAGCTGCACTGCAGTTGCCCGCTAATAGTTGCACAAAGGCTGTTAGTTGCTTAGGCTCGCAGTTATAAAACATCGAGGAAAAATAGGAACAATTACAAGTTTAATATTAAAAGAAGCAATTTCATTTCCTTTCCGGAGCCGATGTGATTTTTCAGTACCACCTGAAGACGCAGACTCCCTCGTGCGTAGCGAACCAGGCGCGTTTACCTTGATTTAATTTCAGCCCCAGCCGGGACCCCGGCGGGCGCCCCGGGCCCCCTCCCGCAGGCAGAGCCGCCCCTGGGCTCCCGCCGACCGGGGGGGCGCGTTTATATCCGCCTGTCGCCCGCCTGGACGGGTCGTCGTCTTCGACACTGCAGGAGGGAAAGAGAAGGCGCCGCCAGCGGCCAGACGGTGCGCGGGGGCCGCTGCCGGGGTCGCGCACGGCCGAGGTGCCACCGCGAAGCAGGCGGGGACCCCAGCCAGCCCCCCGCGCCTCCCGGCCCCTTCCCGGCCCCGGCAGCACCGGGGCGCCGGTTTTTGCGCAGCTTCCCGCAGGAAACCCGCCACGCCTCGCCGCCTTCGGGCTTTCCCCGTCCCCTCCCGGCCGCGCTCGGCCCGCCGCCGCCGCCGCTCCCTCCCCGGCGGGCCGGGCGGCAGCGCCGCTCCTCTCCCGGACCGCCTGCGGGACACCGCTCGCCCCGCGGCCGCCGGCCCCCGGGCCGAGCCTCCGCGGCCCCGGGCCGAGGCTCCGCGGCCCGCCCTGCGGCGCAGGCCGGCGGCGGGGCGGCAGCGCCCCCTGCTGCGCCGCGGCGGCCCCGCGCTGCCGGAGCGGGGCCCCGCGGCCGCCGCCCGGCCCCGGCCCCGGCCCCGGCTCCGCCAACCGCAGCGTGGGCCGCGGCTGCGGCTTCGGCCCCCCCCCCCCCCCGGCCACGGCGAGCTCCGCGCCCGGCCGCCCCGCGGGTCCCGCGGCGGGGGGCGGGCGGCGAGAGCGGGTGGGGAGGGAGCGGGAGCCCGTCTGGCCTCCGCCGGTGCCGCAGAGGTGGGGACGGGCTCGTCGTGCCCGGGCGGAACCCGCAGGGCCCCCCCCGGTGCGGTGGGACACGCACCCGCAGAGCCCGTAACGGGCACTGGGGGGAACGCGGGCGCCTGGTCTCCGCCGCCGGCTGCCGGTGCGGCGGTCACGGGCCTTGGGGCAGGAACTGCAGCCGGTGGTCGGCATTTGGTGACACGGGGGGGTGCCCCAAAGGTGCCTAGGAGAGCCTCTGTGCCGTGGCTTTCTGCGATGCTGGCGAGATCAGCCCGCTGCCGGAGCCGTGCCGAGGCGCTCCTCGCAGAGGCAGCCTGCGGCTGTCAGCCGGGGAGGCCGGAGGATTCCCTCGGCCTGGGCGAGGGACGGCCGTGGCACAGCGCGGGGTTGCCCGCGGTTGGTGGGTAAAACCCATCAGCCGGGAGGTTCCGCGGGCTGCCCGCCAGCTCCCCAAAGACGCTTTTGAGAGGAGCTGCGAGCGGAGGCAACCAAGACCTCCAAAGCCGATTTAGGCTCCACGTGGTGGAAGTGTGGTGGGAAGGGCGGTTGTGTGTTGGCGACGTTTCCAGCAACCCGTCCGCGCTCCAGCCTCCTCTTCCAGGCTCCCCCAGTCCGGGATCTGGCACCGACGCCCCCGGTGCGGACCGGAGAAGGAACGTCCTTTCCCGCTGCCGCTGCTTCCAAGGAGGCTGCGGACTGATGCTATAGCTGCGTGTGCAGGGAAGAAAAGGGTGAAGCTGCCAGAAAGAAACCTCTGAGGAAGAAAACCTACAAATTGGGAAAAGCATTCTGCTTTGACAGAATAAAAATAAAACCTGGAATGGGAAAGGAAAGGCATGAAAGAGTTAGTGACAAAATATCATGTACAGCTGGGGAGATGATGGTTTTATTGGTATTGCAGGGGGGGAGGGAGAAGCTGAGAGGCAGTGAAAACACAATTTGGCCTAAAATTGAATTTCTCTGATAAGGAATTTCAGAAGCGGCTGCCTCATTCACTGTGCGGCCAAATAATCATATGCGCTTTAATAATCTTTATTTTACAGGAGTACGTTGCCAGGGCAACAGAGTGTAAGCAGGAGAACAGCACCTTGCAGATCACAAAGGCAAATCTGCAGAAAGAAATTTCAGCGAGTTTCTCTCTCCCTTTTGCAATGTAATGACGACTTATTTTTCATGCACTGATTTAATAATCTTATTGAAAGATCCTTTCCCTGTTTCTCTTATGCTTGTCTGTCTGAGCGTGGACAATGGCAAAAACCTGGAATTGTCAAGCCCACTGGGCTAAGCAAACTAACAGATGTAATATGTTTAGCATTTTTATGTAATTACTTTTTATTGCTATTTTACCCCTACTTCTATTCCTCCCTGGTAGGTTGCTGCTTCCTTTCCATCCTGGCCCAATCAGGTGATAGTAAGGGGCTGGGGGAGAGTTAGTAATTGACTGCATTAATCGGAAATTATTAGTTGGACGTATTTTCAAGGGTGGGGGTTGGTTGCAGAAATAGACCTTTTAGGAAGGGATGAATTGAATTATGGTCAATGCAATAATGAAGCCTCTAGGCTGTAAGCTGTAGAGAGGACAGTCATCTTCACAAAGGTTTTAGTGTTATTTATAATGGGCTCTGCTCTCTGGGTGAAAAACAATATGTTGCCCTACTGACATCCACTGGATGTGGGTGTCTCGATTAGCTGGTCTGAAAAATAAGCTGATTTGGTATGATTAAAAATGAAAACTTCTGAAGATCTTCGATGTTGGTTAGACTGAGAGCAGGAACATTGCTACCAAACCTTTGGCAGGGTGCAGTTTGCGACAAGTCTGTATCTTGTAAACATTTTGCCTCTTGTTCTCTTTCCCAAGGGCCAGAGCTCTCAGGAAGTAAGCGTGGGAAAAGCAATAGTTGTGGGCTGCAGAACAGGAGGCGGGGGGCGGCGGGGGGAAGGTTCTGTGAAATTAAGTACAAAACCCGGTTTGTCTCACTGCGGCTGACAAATTCCAAGAAATTAAGAACAAAGGCTGTCACTTAAGCTCAGCTGTTCTGTTGTGTTGCAGCTTGGCCAGGTCTCATGCAGGCACCAGGAAGCAGCAGAGCATCTGAATATGTGGTTTTGGTACACTGACATGGCAAGGCTGCGGAAAAAGACACAGGGATGGGGTTTTGCAACCTTATCTGAGAATGTCATGCTTTTTGTGGTTTGAATTCAGGCTTATCAAAGTTACTGAAATGAAACCTTTCTTTAGAAAGCTACTTCTTCAAAAGCTAGTACATAGATTTACATGTTCTGCATTTCATGAAATAATTAGTACATATAAAAGCCAAGTAGTGTTTTCACTAAAGGATTACTTCCTGCCAAATATTACTGGTTTTCTCCTAGTTAGCACCCACAAGAGACTCTGAATGTGGGATCTTCCTTGAACTAGGATTTCATGGAGCAGTAAAAACTGGTCTGAGGCATATTGCAGAAATTGCTGCAAGCTGGTTTGAGAAGCATGTGGTTCTTCTGCAGAGAGCAGTAATAACAAAACACATGGGGCTGAAGCTGATGAGGCATGGGAACAGTTGCATGCAGGACAAGGGAAAAGTATTCTTAGAGAGTTGGGCATGAGTCCCGTAACTGCACTTCATATATATTCTTGTGTGTCCATGTTCAGAATGTTTTCAGTCCTATGGAAGCATTAATAATAAGGTGCTTGGAGTCTTATTATTGCTAATGTCTAATCAGGCATACAAACAAAAAAACAATTGGAGTTCTGAGGCCCAATTAAAATTCTGTTGTTTTCTTTAAAAAAATGGGAGAGCATTTAGACCTTAGACATCAGAGTCAACCAAGTATATAGCAGTCTAGCTTAAAGTAAAAAGGCATTTGATTTCTATTCAAAGAGTAGGATGAGCAATTAATATTACATTGATATCTCAAGTCTATGAACATTTGTTTATAAAGCAACTGTAAGGACATTTTACTATTGCTAACATAACCTCAGCTTTATTTTTAAAATATTTGCAGTGCTAATCCTTGACAACATTGTGTCAGATAATGCTGTGATATAAAAATGACTCAACTATAAGGTTATGCAATAGAATAATGTACATTAAGTATATATCTATAGAATATAGAATACTGTAATATATATTATATATTACAGTATATATAATTAATCATTCGTAGTTTATGAATGCATGCATAGATTAAGTAGTTAAGGAACAAAGACAATACCTTTAAGGTTGTAATAAAAAGGAAAAAAAGCCTCTTTTTTCTGAGGAAACATATCTCAGGTTTCATCTTCCTGCTACTAACCAAAGGAATTAGCAATGATTTAACTATTGGTAAAGGTTTTATTTTGTTAGAAAACTTAATGTCAGAAGTACATAGTGCTAAGCTATCTCATTGTTTCTAATATGGAGGCATACAGTATTTTCTATAGTGATTTTAATAATTATTTCCCCCCTGTTTTTTTTTAATGGACAAGTCAGATTACTAAAACAAATATTTAACTAGCCTATATTTTTCTGATGAGTTATAAAAGGGGAAAAAAGGCTTTTGATAAAGCAGAAAAGGCTTGATTATTTATAAAACCATTTTTATTTGCTATAAAAGCTTATGAGCACAGGTAGCTTAACCAATCATAAGTAGGAGCTATCTGAAATAGTAAAGAAAATGTATTTGAAAATATGTGGAAAATTGTGTGCTCCGTGAGATTCTAACATACTTAGTTGTCTTGATGGGGGGGAGGAGGTAAGTACATAAAGAGAAACTTCTGTGTATAGCAGGAGGTGATTTTTACATTTTGGCTTCAAAACTATCGCAAAACTTATTTTCTTCCAAAATATGAAGAGTGAACTGCTGAGATAAATTTGTTTCCTCCCTGCTCCCCATCCTTCAAGTTATACTGATAAAGCTTTTACATGGTGTGTAGGGGTAGGGAGAGGGGATGAACACAAAAGCTTGGGTGCAAGATTCCAACCTCATTTGTCTTTTCCTACAAACCTGGGATCTGCTTCATCTTGGATTTTTTTTATTTTTTTTTTATAATGATATTTCTTTGGGCTCCTGAAATACGACAAATTAATTTAGATAGACTTTAGGCTTTCGGAAACAGGTCTATTCAGAACAGGATTGTTTTATTTCTATAGATACATTTAGAGAAACTAGGGAGAAAAGTCATTCTCTGCTTCTACCTTTATATTAGCGCAAAAGCTAGGAAATTAAGGAGAAGCCTGTTGTTTTGACAGTGATTGAGGAAAAATCTTACCCTTCCAACAGCTTCAGATAGCTGGAGACAAAGTTGCACTGGTCTGAGGAAAGCCAAGTAGCTTCTGGAAATGTCAAATCAAGTTGACGATGCAAGATCTATCCATCATTCAGACTTAGGTGAAGTCAACTTCCATGCTGCTTTGACTGACATTTAGGAATTTTTTATTTTTTTTTAATTTGGTATTAGCTGGCATCTGTTAGATCCAACAGCTCTTCTCCTCTAAGTGATATCCAAGTAAATCTTCAAAGTTTTTGTCATCTGTGCAGAACCACATTTCACAGAAACTCTGCACATTGCTTCAATTTTTTTATATATATATATAAATATATATATATAAAATCTACTAAAAGCAGCCTTCTGTGAAGCCTACAGGAAGGTAGCTGACTACAACCAGACTGGACCACAAAAAGAACTGTGGGGCAAGGTAATGAATTACTGACTATCAAACACTGGACAATATGTCCTTTTTTTTTGTTGTTGGGTTAGGAGACTGCATTCTTGACTTCTTGAAGCAGTACTGGACAAGAAGACTACTTGCTGGAACTTCCTCTGCAGTTTTGAAATCCATTTATTTCTGTTTTAATCATAATAGGTTTTAAAATGTAGAAAGTCAAAAGGGTTATTGTCTGTTCTTTGTAAGAATCAATGGGGAAGCCCAAAGTTTGAAGCAAGATGGCAGAATTTGGACTTGCTGTAGGTGGAACAATAGTTATTCACCATCACAATATAGAAGGGTTTTTCTTTGCACTGTTTTTTTCATTTTCCTTAGAAATGGTAGGATAACATTTTGCTAAGAAAGTGAAGCCCAGCTGCTTAAATACCCATGATATTTCTAGCACAAAATCTGGGCAATTTACTTTCCCCTTCCTGCTAGTTTGTATCCTGCTGCCTTTTGAAATGGAAACTCTTCTGACCCTATAACCCCTGTGTTACTCTGAATAAAACTCTTTTTAATTGTGTTTTGAAGGAGCATGCAGGGAGCTCCCACACTACTAATCAGCTTTGCTGGTTTGGATATGTATCTCCAGGATTCATGTTGGCAGAATAACTTGATATAATTGCAGCTCTGCATCAGTGATTTAATGCCTAAGAACTTTAAAGGTACAGGTCTTCATTTCTATCTGCATATTATTACAGTGTGAGACCAGCTCCTGTGTACCCTTGTCTACCTGGTGTATTGCAGGAGGATGTGAGCAAGCACTGCGTGCTCTTTGGGGCGACTGGAAGCCACACAAGGGTGTTAGAGGAGCGCACAGCCTGCGCTAACACACTGCTGCTCGGCAGGGCTGGTTAGGTTGGGCATAGCATTAACACGGTGGCACAGTTTTTGGATGAGACCTTTCATACCTTTTTGCAATGTATGATGTGGAAATGCAGGTGATCTTTATTGCCTGGTACCTTTTCACACAATTTAAAAAACAAAACAAAACAAACCTGTTCTAGCTAGAATCTGAGTTTTGTACTGGTCAAAAGTGGTTCTGCCTCATTTAAATGAATGTTTTAAAAGTAGACCTGTCTCTAAGCTGTTTGAGGGCATTTACAGCTTTGATTTGAAGCGTTGAAGAGCTGCCTTCCAGTGCCAAAACTTCAGCAGCTGTTACAGACTGTCCTGCTAAAATATCCCTCCTTTATATTAGGAAGATGGCAGTGAATCAGTTTAAACGCATGCACTGCAGAAGCTATCACTTTGGCAGATACTCATACATTTTACCCCTGTTCCTTACATTGTTTGCCTTCTCATCTTTCTCAGAAAGCATAAACATTGCTTTAGCTTCTTTGCCTTTTAGTATAAATGTATTTAACATTGAGGCTTGCCCCAGATGGAACCTGTAGGCAGTCAGTACGCAGAGTTGCCTTCAATTTGCAGACGTTTGTTCATAGCTCTGCTAATGTGCCTCTGTTTGGCCTTCAGCATTCCAAAAGTAGGAATGCCACTTAACCTGAGTCCTGGCTCCCTGTTACTGTTTGATCAGTAACAGTAATGCAGTAACTGCCTTGGACAAATGACTATACTAAGAACACTCCCAATTGCCCTGTAATAAAACTGCTATCCTCCCTGAAAGCGAAGATGAGGATAGAAAGGGCAAGTATGATTGGAAGGTCAACAAGTTTGAGCACCGACAGAATGAAAGAAACAAATTATAACGCTGAGGACATGATGCTGAAAATGCCCTGTGTCTTAATTCTTGGCTTAGCTAGAACCAAGGTGTGTTAGCTCGAGTGTCTCACTGTCCTAGTTCCATGGAAAAGGATGCAGAATCTCAGCATCCTTGCAGCCGCTGGGTGGCTGATTATTTATGTGTTAAACTTCAGTACCGGAGATCATTCACAGAAAGAGGTTAGAAGCTACTGAGTATCATGGTGCAAGCCACTCTGTCTGAAAAGGAAACTCGGCGCTGTGTGCCAGCGAGGTTTCCAGTCTTCAGCGTCCCTTTCCTGGCCTAACGTGCCTGGTATAGATCCCATCGGGTACTGGTTCATCAGGGCGTGGAGTACACCAGGCTCTTGCTAGACTTGTGTCAGAATTTGTCTCTTGGTAAGGTGTGAGGAGAAACTTTTTTCAGTGTGTCCTCAAATGAGGTAGGAAAATGAAAACATTTTACAACTTCTGTCTTCTGTCATCTTGTCCATTTGTCCCAAAGGGGACAGTCCGGCAGAGCTGGCTGCCGTGCCTCATGCCACTGATGCCAGAACCGGGAGAACAATCTGTTAGCTTAAGAAGCCTTGTGGAAGTCCTGTTTTATTTGTTTTGGCTAAACCTTTTACTTGTTGTGGTAAAACGAGGATAAAAGCAACTCCCCAGAAACATTGGGGAGCTTTTGCCATCTTACATTTTTGCTGACCCTGAGCTCTGTTAAATCATGAGGATTTTTAAAAGGCCGTTTGCCTTTTGGATTTGAAGTCATTAAGATTCTGATATTTTTAGTTGTGGGGTTGTTTATTTTTTTCTGTCGTAAACCTACAAATCAATCCATGTGTCCACACAACAGTCTTGAGTTTCCTGTATGTTTCCGGCATCCGTAGTCTGAACAAAATGTCTGCTGATACTGGGCTGCTGGATGGTTGTACCTGCAAAACACAGCCTATACAGGCTTTGAAGGAGCCTTATGGAGTGTCCAGATGGACACCTGAGGAGCAGAGGGGTTGAGTTTCTCTTGGGAAGTGGGAGATGGAGAAAGAGGCAGCAGCTGGTGGAAACAGAAACATAACGCAAAGAAGTTTTGAAAGAACAGACATGTTGCCTTGGCCTGCCTCCCCTGTGGGATGCCAGCGCCCATGCCTGCCCGATTCACACCCGGGGCTGGTGTCACTGGCTTGCACGTCCTGAGCGAGTGCTGCGGCTGTCGGGGTACTGGATGTCCTGGAACGAGCCTCTTGCAGTCTGCTCAGTTGCAGCCGTGTCATTTCTTTAAGTCTTTCAGTGCTCATTGGAGTAATGGCTTGAACTTGACTGCTTTATGTTCCAGGTACTACTTTGACCCTTGGGCTATAACATCAGCCCAGTGATTATTCAGTTTCTTTTATGAAGTGCCTTAGCGCCAGCAGGAAAGAGTGCAAGACATCCCTGTGCAGCCTGATGTTCAGAGTGCTCATCTGGGATGTACGAACACGGCAGTACAGGGCTTGGACATAGATCTTTTGCTGTCCCATGGTAGCTGTGACTGGTTTGATAATGCAGGATTTTCTGCAGTAGCAATTAATGCCGTAACCTTTGGGCTTTTTGTTTTGTTTTGTTTGTTTTATTACCCCAAAGCATGCATGAAATACTACAGTACATATCATAATTTCTAAATGTGAAGTGTCTGAGCAAATGAGTTTAAAACAACATGTTGTACAGACTGTAGTTTGGGAAGTTTCATGGGGAAAATAATTCCTGCAGAGAAGAGGTCTTAGTGGTCAAAGCTTACTCCGGCAGGAACTGCAGAAGTCTGTGCAAAGCTGGGTCAGGTAGAGTTTAGACCTGGTTAACCAGCAGTCCCCTTCAAGCCAAAAGAGGAGCGCATCCATGCTTTTGTTTACACATGCAGCGATAGATTTGCTTTCTGTAGATGAATATCCAAATCTTGACAATTAGAGAAATTAGATCCCCTTCTTATTGTCATATTCTTACCACAAAAGTGCTAACCCAGGATGTGATTCCCTAGCCATCAGAACTGTTGGAACTGTGTTTCTGTGGCATTGTTCTTAAGAAATCTTTTCTGAATAATTTTTATTGTAGGGTATCCTGTAGACCTTGCTGTCCATTTCAAGAACACCTCCTTAAGTGAGGTGTTCACAGATAACTCGCTGTTCCTTGGTGGACGATCCCCCCTGTAAGAAGTAGATCTCTGTTGGGGCAGGATGGAAGCAACTGTTTTCTGAAGTTGTAGAATCACAGAATGGTTTGCGTTGGAAGGGACATTTAAAGATCATCTAGTCCAGCCCCTCTGCCATGGGCAGGGCCATCTTTCACTCAATCAGGTTGCTCAAAGCCCCGTCCAACCTGGCTTTGAACACTTCCAAGGATGGGGCATGCACCACTTCTCTCGGCAACCTGTTCCAGTGTCTCACCACCCTCATTGTCACCATGCTTGGTGTATTCAAGAGCTGCAGAATTATTCTGATAATTCATGATACTGAGTTCAGGATACTTCTCCATCAGTTGCAACTGAAGGAGAGGTGGTGGCTGTCAGGGAATTTTGACTATGTGGTATGAAAACCTTGCAGGTCAGTTGGAGAGTAATGTGTCACACGCTTCCCGTTTTGATGCACTAGTCAGGAAGAATGCAGAAGATAAAGATCAGTGGCAAAGTGTGGTTAGGTGGATCAATAAACCACAGGATGTTTCGGATTCTGGAGCAGTAAGAAACAGTGCAACTATACGTGGCAGGCATTGGAAGGGTATGTATTCACAGCTGTCTCCCAAAGAGACCAGCATCTAGGGACTGTTCATAAGCCTGAATGTAGGTACGAAACTGAAAAGTAAGAAGCGGTAACAGAAAGCCTCAAACTGAATTGACAAGGTGACAGAAAAAGTGGATGGGCAAAGAAAAAGACATGGGACCCCAGCACATCCTTAAAATTGAGATGTCTGTCTTTGCTGAGGCTTTGCCCTATACTGTATGGGACAACTGAAGTAAAAAAGGCTCTTAACCTAAAATATTGCATTCTTTCCCTCTGCTCTGTTCCTAGATTAACTCTTACTGATGTTCTAACTTTAAACAGCTGTCTCGAGTGAAAGAAAGTGGTGATTCAGTTTTGCATTGGCCAAATTCGTGTTCTGGCTGTCGATGGAGGAACACACATATTGCTTCCTGGGAAGATACCAGAGATCCAATTTATGACTTATTGAATTGAGTGACAGCCAATATTCAGGTTCAATACCTGTAACCATTGTATTTCTTGGAAGTTACCAGCACTTTCAAGGAGGGAAAAACCATGCTAGGATGTTCTTTAAGAGAAGGTAATTTTAGAGTAAAACAGAAGCTGTCCCTGCATTCAGCTGGGATTCAGAATGACATTGATGCAGTCGCAAAAAGGCCAGAAGCTGTTGGAGTGTTGCCTGTGATATGGTTGATGTGTAGCAGATGAACTGGCAAGACTTCATGAGGAATTTTATCTCTAAGAGCTCTTTAGTGAAACCAAAACTTACCAGAATAAAAATCTTCAAGTCCTTTTAAGCAGAGTCGTGGTTAAACTGCTTAGTAGTTTGTGAATTGAGGTGATTGTACTAATTGGATATTAGACAGAGGGCTGACTGTGTTCACATCTCGTGGTTGGAAATCACGAGCAGTGAAAGCTTAATTCACCATGCCGTTATCACATCACCTTCTGTTTCAGAAGTCACTGGCCTTTGTTCACATTAGACTCAAATTCATGTCTTAACATATAGTGCTTCAAATAGCCTGGGATCTGGACGCTTCTTTCAAGGCCGAGACAGGTGGAGAAATCTAGACCTCGATGCTCATGAGCAGAGCAGAGCTCTGCTTGGTGTAAGAGCAGTAGCTGTCACACATGTTCTCTGAACAAGTGTCTTGTACTGGGAGTGGACCAGGGAGGAGGTAGAGAGTGTTCCCTGATCACTTCTCTTCTGATAAGCCCTCTGGTCACTCAGATCATAGGATGTATCATTCACATCCACTCATAAAGCAGGAAGTTTTCTGAGGGTCTGCCCAACAGTTTCTCATAGTGTGTGTGCTTCTTAAGCCCATTGCACTGCAGTCATAAGCAGTAGCATCCGTTCTGGCTGCAGGTACGTCTGCATCCCTTCCATTCTCCCTCTAGACCAGTGTGGTCCTGTATCTCTCTCATACTATTTTCCTTTGGTTCCTCTACAGTAGACAGATGTTGATAATTGTATTTTTTCTTTTCTGGAGTTCAGCACATGGCCTTACTTGCATGTGAAGTTGAAAACTGGCTTTATAGTTTGGAACCAAAGCACCAGTTGACTGATGATCTCCAAGTCTGAAAACCAGCCTATGGCATTGTCCTTCTGTACAGCTGCAAAATCACTCTCTTGTTCTGCTGCCTGGGCGAAGGTCCTCTGAACAAGGGGTTCCTTTCGGTTGGGGTGTCAGCTAAAGAAAACACAGCACTTGGCACAATTGTCTGCTCACAGTGATCAATGCAGTGGCCAGTCTGCATCTGCATCTGGGACATCGCTAGGAGCTGCACTCCTCTAGGAAATAGCATAGGATTATACTGACCTGAACTATAAGGATCCCAGTTTATCGGTACCAGTGGGCAAGAGACCATTTCCAAATAGTCTGTTGGAGCCATGCAACTAGCCTTATATCTGGAGCACTTAGACTGCACTGTCTGCATGGCCACAGGGTATCAAAACCCAAGTCATCTTTGCGTCTTCCTGAGGACTCTTTCAGAGAGCAGTTGCCATCCATGGCTCTGCCTGTTTGTAATTGGGTGCCAGATGGCTTAAAAACTTGTGTATGCTCCTGCAGATGCTAAACATCATGATCTGCTCAGTAGCCTTGCACATGGTGGCACCTGTAGGATGAATGGGATGAAATAATAAATTTCAAAGAACAATGGTTTCAGGTATGTCACCTTTCTTCATTGGTCCTGATCACAAGGAAATGAGTTTTAAGAAAAATCTGCTTTAAAAGATGAGTTTGTTGTGAAGTTTTCATTTTATTTGTCAAATGAATTTTCTGTGAACTGAAAAGAGGTAACAAGGGTTTATTTGTGTGTGTGTGTGTTTTGTTCGTTTTTTTTAAATTTTTTCAGTCCATCTTTTCCTTGCTACTTAGCTCTTCCAGCCAAGAAAATCCACAGTAATTTTCCATAGCGCTTTTCATACCACCTTACTTTGTTGACTATTTTGCTTATTGGATTTCTTCTTTAAAATCTGTTTCCTTATGGCTTTCTCTTTAATTTCCTCTTCTTTAGCAGGGCTGCATGAAGGTAAGCTGAGTCCCAAAGCTATTCTATCCTAAGTTCTGGTATTTTATATATATAAAACTTCAGGGCTGATGGCAATGATACCTGGGATTATTTATGGGTTTTCATAAAAAAGAAAGAGGAAAATACAGAATTGCATGGCTTCTCTCTTCCTTCCCCTTTTCCCAACCCCCTCCCCACAGAGGAGTTTAATTTTAAATGATAAATGTGGAAATTAGAGACCGTCGAGAAAATCCAATTTGGTGAGGAGTTTTAAAAATCCCATAATAAACGCAGAGTGAAATGTATGATTTAATGCGGGGCGCCAATGGCTGCTATTATGTGCTATTAGCAAATCGGGGTTGAGAGTGAATCTTTATCACTTGGTGAGTGCGGGCTAGGCCTGCCTTTGCTTCTGCTATTGATTTGTAGCCGCTTGTCATAATGACATCGGGAAGCAATGAATGGAAGATGTGCTTTTGATAGGATTGAAGGGGTGCAAAGGGGGGGAGAAAAAATTCAGCAAGTTTTCTATCTCTTCTGCCTGATTAGATTTTTTTCTTCTTTTAAGAGCTTTCACATTCCAATAAAAATGCTAAATCAGCTCTGAAGCAGAATTGTTAGGGAGTAAATAGCTAGTCACATTTAAAGGAGGAAAAGATCTGACTTTACAGCTCTGACTTTACAGCAGTGGATGAATCTAAAGAATATTTCTGGCTCCACAAAAATGATAGTAGTGGGTGGTGTGAGGGTGGTTGAGGGCTGGTAAGAGCACCTGCACTGATGGCTCTGCAGACAGCCAGACCCAGATAGCTGGTGCGTGCCAATGCATGTGCATGATATGGCTCGTCAGAATGCATGGGAATTAAATCTCTGAAGTGTCTTTATTTAAGAAGAGGAGTGTATGTTTCCTGATGTCTGAAGCAAAAGTGCCTGAAATGAAAAACCCGGACTTTGCCTTATAGCAGCAAATAAGACAGGTCTTCTTTGCACCTGGGAAGGGAAGGATTTTGTCACTTTAATTATAAGCGTTTCTCATCAGAAACCTAAACCAAGTTTGATGGAAGGGGGTATAATTGCTGCACTGTTTGGAGAATGCAGCACGCCTGTATTGGAGGGTTTTCTACAAGATAGATAGGCTTGTAGGAAACAAGAACAGGCTTACTACCCAGCCATGGGTCTGGTGCACATGGTGAATGAGACAAAATCCATGTATGCTCAGGAGTGTATCTGAGTGTGAGTCTACTTGTGGTGGTCCCCATGAATTTGCATTTCTGATCAGTAGATCCATGCCATTTTAATTTCCTGCCTCTCAATCATTCTGCTCTCCCTGGGAAGGGGGGACCTGCATGCATCCCGAGGAGCAGACCTCCACTTTGAGTTCCTTCTTATGAAAGTCTGTACATGTCTTCTCTCATTATTATTATTATTATTATTATTATTATTATTATTATTATTATTATTATTGGTGGTGGTGGTTTTGTTGTTGTTGTTGTTATTACTCTGGTCGGCTGTGCTGAAGAGCTGTAGGCTGAGTAAGGGTTGTGACCCTGATACTCAGGTCCTCCCTTTTGGCCTCACCAGCCTCAGCTACTCTTATTTACGGAAACCTTCACCGTACAGCCGAATGAACCTGGTTTCCAGGGCTCACTGTCAAGAGTATGAAATGGCAGATTAGAAATCAATGCAGAGAGTCCAAGTGCCTACTTCATCATTCAGGAGAAAGAAATACAGTATTTCTGGTCTGAGCCTTGCACTCATTAAAATCACATCCTTTAAAAAACCCTTTAAATTAAAACAATGATCAGTGGGGATGGGGAGAATTTCATGCAGAGGGAGTTTTCCAAAGGCAGACAGGCTGAAGGCAGTGTGCAGATTTAATGTGTTAATGTTTACCATACCAGCCACTGGTCTTACGGGGCACTCCAGGTGTGCGCAGTGCTTGTGTTTGAGAAGTTCGTAATCTAATGTAACCATAGCACAGCAATCATGGGAAGCTGAAAATACTTGGATAAAGGAACAGCAAGACAGACCTGCCGGCGGGAGGTGCAGGTCGCGGGTGCTGCGGGCGGCCCCTGAAAGGAGGCCGGCACCCTCGGGGACACCCTGGCAGGCGGAGGCGAGTCCTCGGGCGAGAGGCCGGTGGGCCGGGGAGGCACAGAGCGCGGAGCACGGCAGCCGGCAAGACCACGGCAGCGGCGTCCGCTGGC